>NC_079894.1:2506779-2519279 GCF_024868665.1 Triplophysa rosa | reverse complement strand
CACACATACAGTCCTCGTGTTCAGTAGACTAACAATGACGCACTCCTAAGAAAAACACACAGCGTGTCATCAGACGCTGTCTTCATCGACGGCTCACTAGTTTTTGGAACAGAGCGTCAGTCTCATCAGAGAAAATGTTTGGTCTTCATCGATTTGATTTCGGTTGGTTGTGTTTTTTCTATCTCATCACACCACCTGTGTGCGGGGGGGCAGGCCGAGGCCGCCTTCACTCCATCCCATCCACACAGGCGTGTCGTGCGTGTGATGTCACATCCTGTCTGACGTCTCATATGCATGGACTGCTGTGGGGAGAGGATTGTGGGATAGATTCTGTAGTCCTGCTGTAGTTAACAGAAACAGACTCAGCGACGGCACAGAAATGACACGCTTCATTATTTAAGAAATAATATGATCTGATGTTAAACGAGACAGGACAGAGAGGGACAGCTGACTTCTGTGAACACTTCCTTTATGAACAATCCTTTTACAACCTTAAATCTGCCATCCGTAACTTAATAAACAATCAGCCGCCAAAACGGTTTTCTTTTGGCATTTTCATATTTATTGTACTTGAATTCTTAGCGGTTTTGTTATTAGTTTTTTGTCATTTTATATTTTATTTATATTATATACAGGGTTCAATCATATTTTTATTTATTATTTTAAAAAATGTTTTTTATCATTTTAGTTATTATTTATTTTATTTTTTATTTATTGTCGGTAATAAACTTAAACATTATTGCTAAGGCCGTGTTCACACTTGACTTCTTTTTTGACAAGAAAAAGTTGCCAAAGGCGCTTTTTTAGTAAAAAAAACCCCGCTGGCAGCGTTTGGTTACAAATAGCAGCCGAACGCCATGACTTCGGAGGCAGTGTCTGTGCACAAAGGCAGCCCAGAGAAACACAGGCAGCGTTATGGAAGTCTATTTCAATTATAAACAGAGAGCGTCTTTGCAATAACTAATCACATATTTAAAAACTATAATACTCATTTCTCGCTAAGAAATTCAATCAGAAGTTGTTGAAAGTGAAAATTAAACTTACATTGATACAAAACTATCCTCCAACGGGCGTTGCGGCCACCTTTTTATTTTTTCGAACTTGAGCCTTCTTGACAAATCACGTTCCTCGCATGTCTCTGTCATTGGTTAGCTTAACCTTAAAAGTTTAACTTTTTTCGACCTCAAAAGACTCTCTGAGCTGCAGAAAAAGTTGCCGGCGCTGGCGTGTAATAAAGCGCTTAGGACGTTTTTTGAAAACGAGGTTTACTCCATAGGATTACAATGTAAACCAGACGCTAGCAGCTTCAAAAAAGAAGTCAAGTCTAAACACGGCCCAATGGGGCGATTCACATTTCGCGTCTAAAACTGTGCAGAAAACGCGAGCCGCTCCGTTTTCTCTCTTCAAATGACCCGCGGTGCATGTGCGGCACTCCGAAAAGTTGAACTATTTCCATCTCGATGCGGCGCTCCCTATTTGCGCGTGCCTCTGCCGCGCGTCTACATTTAAAATAACGAACTTGCGCCCGCAAAAGACGCGAAATGTCAATCGGGCCTTAGGCAGAATTTCGGATTTTAGTTTTTTAACTAATTTTACTCACTTTAAGATCTATATTTGATTTGATTTAAATGAACATAAATGTTTTGAAACTATTATAGATTGCAGCTTTGAAAAGGTTTTCTAGCGTGGAATGTTTTTGTTTTTTAAGGGAAAGAGAATGAAATGATCGTGTTTATTGGAGTTGATCTCAGTACCAGCGTCTCTCTGATGTTTCTTCTGCCTATAGCAGCTTTTCATTTCCTCGTCTATTTCATGATAAAACAGAATCATAAGCCGGTTTGCTCTTATTTTCTCGGCACTGAACGCAGCCGGCCCTCGCACCCCGAGCCCCATTACACACTTTAATTGAAATATAAAACTAAGACCTCTGAGCGGCGTATTAAATATGAATGACTAACATCTCGTGTAAGAGATCGCTCACGCTGGAGCAGGAACAGCTTTACGTTACACAATAAAACACACAAGAATGGCAGATTATACAGCAGTGAATCAGCCACAGACGCGCTTCTCGACTGTGTCCTCTATCACTTTATTCATTCACACAAACATATAAATTCAGTCATCATGTAGTCTCCTCATGTGGTTGTAAGTCTGTACGTGACTCTTTCTTCAGTGGAACGCAACAGAAGATATTTGGAGAAATGTTTTCCGTTCAGTGCTGTTTGATGATCAGCGTTCTTCAAAATATCTTCTGTCGTGTTCTGAAGAAGAAAGAAACGTCATCAGGATGAATTATAAGCGCGAGTTCCATGTATGGTTAGCGTTTGGCGGTGCGGTCACACGATCTGTTCATGTTCACGTTGGACCAGCTGTCATAATAAAAGTCATTTTTAAAAAGCTTACACATTTCACCGTCCTAACTTGTCACATGCAGCGTTATTATTATGATTATTTCTCCGCAGTCGAGCACCGCCGCTCACGTCTGGTTTCTTTGCATTTGCATTTCTTTTCTTTGAAATTCATTTTTATTTCCGTCCTTCATTGTGATTTGAATCCCGCGACAGACCCCCGTACACCCTCAGACTGCTGATCAGAGCTCTGCCTGTTATTGTTGCTTATACCCTGTTCTCCTCTCTTTCTCTTTTCTTTCTCGCTGGCGTCTCCTCGCCGTCTCTCTATTCTCACGTTTAACCTGTAATCTATCTGCTTATAAAGTCCCCATTACTGGTAAGTTCGTCACCTTGACGGGATTCTGTGTTTCACGTAGAGGCTCATTGGCTGCCAAACCCCGCCCCCACATGTGTCTTTGACGTTACAGCATCACACGCTATACATGACCCCCCCCCCCCCACACGTGTGCATCATCATGGCATTGTTTTATGTTGCCGTCACGTTCGTTTGCTTTCGTTGGCGATTTCTGTGGCTTTGAACATCAGTCATTGTGACGTCACAATCCCTCGTCCAATCATTACGCACCCGTCAATCATACCGCCATGAGAAAATGAATTTCAAACCTTGTGTGGCAGATTTGACGTGCGGGGTAAACGGGAGAGTAAAGCAGACGCAGGCAGAATTAAACGGAAGTGACGCAGGACGGATGACGTGTGAAAGGGTTGATGCTTGATCCGCTCATCCTCTCCTCCGGCGCTGTGTCATCATTCCATCATTTTCATCACGTGTGTGAAGCACCTTTTCCTTTTACAGTGATCCATTCTTATACACAGGATTTAAAAGACCCGTTTCAATGATCTTTATCAAGGAAATCGTTAGAAACCTGTTTGCTCTTCTTTTCTTATTTTCACATGTCATGAACACAAGTCAATGTTTTTGTTGTGTTTTTGTTTTCAACAATATATATATACGTACTGCAAATGATATGTTTGTACTCCAGCACAAATATATAAATATTCAAACAAGATACATTTACTTCCGAAGAAAAATATGTTGTCCTTAAAACAAAACCAATTTTAATCATGTTGTTTTCTCTTTAAATGGGGTTACCCTGTTGGCCCTTTTGTTTTTTATTTGATTATTTGTTTGTTTTTTAAACAAGACTTTTGCTTCTCAAAAACCAGATGTATCTTGACTTCAGTATTTTTGCATCATCCTCAAACATGCGTGAATCAGAGATACAGGTATATTATGACGTGAAGAAATGTAACGTTTCGTTTCTTAACCGTAGACGTGTGAACACGAGTGGATATTGATCAGCATGTGGTTTTAGAACAATCATTTTCATCTGAATTGTTCGGTGTCTCAGTGTAGTTTTCAATTTGACAAACGTAATGATTGTTCAGATTTGAGCAGCTGATGAGATCACTGTAAACGGATGTGTGTGTGTGTGTGTGTCAGTGTTTTTGATCGTCATGGTGACAGAAGGTGTTCGGTGTTGACGTGGATGTGTGTCTTTACCGTGTTTTGTGTTTTTTTAGATGAGACTCAGACTTTGACGAGCGACACCAGCAGTCTGGTGCAGTCACACACACACACACACACACACTCGCTGCGCAAGCGGGACGCCGTGGACGTGCCGTACCAGACGGGTCAGCTTCATCCAGCCATCCGCGTGGCCGATCTGCTTCAACACATCACTCAGATGAAATGTGCCGAGGGTTACGGCTTTAAAGAAGAGTATGAGGTAATCATCTATCCCATCATCCCTTGGGGTTTTTCACACACAGTTGATGTAGTTCTTGTTTGTGATGTGTGAATGCAGTGGCTGCGGCACACGTGTTCATGTGAATGAGTTTACACCTCATCACTTACTCTCCTCCCATCTCAAATCATATATCGTCCATCTCGGCATATATCATATATCTCACATCATATTATATACCGTGTGCATATGTGAAGAGTTTGGTTCCAAAATGAGATCGGTCTGTTTTAAAAAAAATTCAAAAATCATGTTTTATATATATTGTGTTAGTTAGCTGTATTTTTTTGAGTTATTACGGCTTAAATCAAAACAAACCAACTGCAGTTTGATTGATATTCACTGGAATGCGCAATAAAAAACATGATTGTTGAAAATATTTAAAAACGGAGTGATCTCATTTTGGAACCAAACTCTTCATTTATATACAGTATATATATGATACGTCGCACATATCATATATCGTGTCATATATATCATATCTTAAATTGTATACACCATGCTATATATCATAATATATCGTACATATAATACCGTACAAAGCATACAGATGCCATATCATATAGTGTATATACTGTATATGTATAGCACATCATATATCATACATCCTTATCTCATATCATACCATGCCGTATACACCACAGCATATCATACCGCGCACACCATGCATCAACATGCCGCACACACCACGGGCATATTATACAGCGCATACCACGCAACATGGCATAACACACCGTATACACAATACCATATCATACCGCACACAGCACATCGCACCGTACCGTACCGTACACAGCATATCATAACGTATACAGCACATCATAGTGCATACGGCATAGCACGTCATACCGCACGCAATTATCACACAGCATAGCACATCACACCGTATGCAAAATATCATCTCATCTGCTCCTTTCCTTTCACCATCTCTCATCTCCTTCTGTCTCCTTTTCTCTTATCCCCACATCACATCTCTTCTGTTCTGCTCTTTTCTCCTTTGCACTCCTTTCCTCTCACGTCTCATCTTCTCATCTCATCTTTTCTTCTTAACGCTCCGTTCTTTTCCCTACCTTTTATCTCCTGTCTCATTTCCTCTTTTCTCATCTCATCTCATTTGCTCTTTTGCACTCCTTTCCTTTCACCATCTTTCCTCTCCTTTCATCTTCTGCTGTCTTGTCTCATTTTCTCTCTCCTCGTCTCCACTTGTCATCTCATCTGATCTGCTCGTTTCTCCTTTGTACTCTCTTGTCTTTACCCGTCACCTTCTCTCCTCTTTCATCTTGGTTCCTCCCCTCTCGTCTCGTTATCTCTCCCTTATTTGCTCTTTTCTTCTCACTTTGTCTCCTCTTGCTTCCTCCTGACTCGTCTCGTCTGGTCTCCAAACCTTATCTGATTTGTGTTCAGGTTGATTTCTGCCGTGTTTTGTTTGTGTCAGTGGATGATGCTGAAGTAGTTTCTTCACTTACACACTGTATCTCTTTCTGACCTCTTCTCTCACGGTTCTGTGCGTTATCTGTGGAGAAGATAAATGAGGTAAGATCACACTTCATTCACTTCACATGTCAAATAGCCTTGAGCTTGTGCTGACAGACGCTAGGCCAGAGAAACATGGACAGCGGTCCTATTTGGAGAATGCCATTTCTTCAGAAAGCATTTGACAGTGCACGCATGCACGTGTTTGTGATTGTGTAGGGTTGCCAACACTCCAGAATTAAAGAGAAACTTTCACATGACAGCCGGAACATTCAGTATCATGTACAGCAGCAGTCAATTCATCTGTCTTCGTCAACTAAACACTGAAAACTATTTATGCCTTTTGCATGCATTCATTCATTCTTTGACAGACGCAAGCCTTTGCGCTAGTGCAGATTTGTGAAAACAGTGATGTCGTGTACATGCATATCACATGTTCTGTGAAAGAAGATGTGTGTTACAAAGTGACGTCACTAACTACTGGCGTGACATGTGTTATACAGCTGTTTCTGTAGTGTTTATCATCAGTAAGTTGGCAGCCCTAACTGTGTATTTGTGTTTGCGTGTGGGTGTGCATATGTGTGGTTGCGTGCGTGTGTGTGAGTGTGTGTGTGTGCGTGTGTGTGAGTGTGTGTGTGTGTGAGTGTGAGTGTGTGTGTGTGTGTGTGTGTGCGTGCCGTGCGTGCGTGCGTGCGTGCGTGCGTTGTGTGAGTGTGAGTGTGAGTGTGTGTGTGTGTGTGTGTGTGTTGTGTGTGAGTGTGTGTGTGTGTTGTGTGTGTGTGGTGTTGTGTGTGTGTGTGTGTGAGTGTGTGTGTGTGTGCGTGTGCGTGCGAGTGTGTGTGCGTGTGCGTGTGCGTGTGCGTGTGCTGTGTGCGTGTGCGTGTGCGTGTGGTGTGTGTGTGTGTGCGTGCGGCGTGCGAGTGTGTGTGCGTGTGAGTGTGAGTGTGGAGTGTGTGTGTGTCGTGTGCGTGCGTGCGTGCGTGCGTGCAGAGCGAGCGTGCGTGCGTGCGTGGCGTGCGTGCGTGGCGAGTGCGAGCGTGCGTGCGTGCGTGCGTGCGTGCGGGCGTGCGTGCGCAGTGCGAGTGAGTGTGAGTGAGTGTGAGTGTGAGTGTGAGTGTGAGTGTGAGTGTGTGTGTGTGTGTGTGTGTGTGTGTGTGTGTGAGTGCGTGTGTGTGCGTGAGTGTGAATGTGTGTGTGCGCGTGCGTGTGCGTGTGTGTGTGCGTTTGTGCGTGCGTGTGTGTGTGTGTGCGTGCGTGCGTGGGTGTGCGTGTGCGTGTGCGTGTGCGTGTGTGTGTGTGTGTGTGTGTGTGTGTGCGTGTGCGTGTGTGTGTGTGGGTGTGTGCGTGTGTGCGTGAGTCTCTGAGGAGTCTCGTGGTCAAAGTGAACGTCTCATTCTCTGCTCAAATGTCACCTCTGGGTTCATGTGAAAATCTCCTGTACATCAATAGGTGTTTGAATGACATGCTTTCCTCTGTTTGAGAATTCACAGCACGTCTCTTTTGGAATCAGAGATATTTTTACTTTGAGGCAGAAAAAGATTTGATTTGAGTAAGAAGTTTGTGTGTCATTAGATGTGTTTTCTGGAACGATGTAGTTCGGCTGTTCTTCAGGACTGAGTAGATTTGACGATTAGTCCCGTTAGGGGCAAAAGAAAAAATCTGTCTGTGTTTGTGGCGCAAGATAAATGACAACAATATTCGAGAGATGCAGTTTATGAGGAAAATCTGTTTTTTACTTGAAAATAAGGCAGAACTACTCAGCGAATTATTTGTTGTCATTGTGTTGTTTGGTTTATTCTCGTGGATCTGAAGAAATGTTCAATATTACGCTTACTGTAATTTGTGATGCAGAGACGTTTGAGCTTTAGTTTAGAGTATTTAAGCATCAAAAGCGGATGAAACGGCATGTTGAATTCCAACAGAGACACAAGTGAGGCGCTGGAACCATTCAACTGAGAATGAGAAATAGGACCGATTATGGAATAAAACACATTCACTCGCTCTTGTGTCTCAGATATACTGTAGTTTTCACAAAACTGCACAAAAAAATGGTCTCGTTTCCAGCCAAAACAAAATCTACACATCATCAAGAAACATGAAGGTGCAGTTACTTGAGATTATATGTTGTGTAAAGGTGCTGTTGTAGTGAATATCAGCACACGTGTGATTGTGTAAAGCCCAGAGTATGGTGTGGCCGTCCACGTCCGTGCGCCCCTGCATGGCGTCATTTTTGTCATCAGGGGGTTTGCGGTCGTCCGCACACCTCGTCCACATGCAGACCAATTTTGGAGACAGCGCGGAAGGAACACGTAGAACAGCGCATGCGCGGAAAACACTTTAATCGGCTGCAGAACGTCAAGTATACCCGGCCCTTTAGACTTGTGAAGTCATAATGAAGAGGACTGTTTCGCACAGAATGCGGTGACTCTGTTTTTTTTTCTTCCAATATTTAAAATATTTCCAAAAGAAGCCAAAGCATCAAGCTGTGCTCACGTATTCAGGATAACAGTGTCCTCGTTCATCTCATTAGTTATTTTGACCGTGATTCTTGTTCTTGAACTCATTGTGTTTATCGAATGATTCTGTATGAAGACTTTGACGGAAGAAGGTCAGGATTCGTTTGACATCAGATGCTGATCCTTTAATAATGATCCTAACACACATTTCTGTCTCTCTCTCTCTCTTTGTCTCAGAGTTTTTTCGAGGGTCAGTCTGCTCCATGGGACTCGGCCAAGAAGGATGAGAATCGGATGAAGAATCGCTATGGAAACATCATTGCATGTGTGTATTGTGATGTTGTACACAAGACTCATCAGCACAACACATCTGATAACTGACACGCTGAAGAGTTTATATACATGATACAACACACACACATGACAGACAACCTCTCTCTCTCTCTCTGTAGATGATCACTCACGTGTAAGACTGCAGAATCTGGACGGAGAGCAGAACTCTGATTACATTAATGCTAATTATGTTGATGTGAGTACAGAAGCACCCATGACCTTCTCCTCACAAAGGTCACGGGTACGGCACGCGCAGATCAAACCACACACACACACACACACACACACTCTCTCTCTCTCTCTGTGTGAGACTCTTGCTGGACTCCAGCAGTGTAAATTATAGAGGAAGTGATGTCAGCTCCAGTAAAGAGATGCAGGACAGAAAGAGAGCTGAACTCATGCTGGGCAGGGTTTGATGCTCTTGAAGTGACCTGCTGTAAAGTCACTGTACTCAGATCAGCTGTTACATGCACATGACAAGAACTGACGTGACTTCATGAAGTTTCACCGTCTTCTCCGTCATGATCCCTTAAAAAACAGCTCCTGCATTCATTCCTGCATATTTGACCGTGTTCTCGCTCAGATGTTTCTCTTTCACAGCTCAGGAGATTTGATGGGGTTCAGTATCAACTAAGATTGCTCAGGAGAAATAGAATTAAAACGTCTGGAAATCCCACGAGTTTCTGTGCAGACACCGTTAACAGACTAATTCCAAACTTTTATGTGCTTGTTTTTCTCAACAAATCATTGTAAACAACTTAAACACGATGATCATATACCCACCTAAGTGTTTGTTTATGGTTTTTAATGCATTATGTGCAATATGCTTTATTATGCAATATCCGAAATGGTTACAAAATCTAAACGCTAAAAAACTTTTCGCAAACTTTGTTTTAAAAGAACCGATAAACTTATATTTAAACTCACATTTTTGCACATCATATTGCTGGAAAATTATGATACCGTGCCTTTTGTATTGCAGTTCGGCGATGTTGCAAAAATACTGGCAATTTTTACTTCGCAGCGTTCCCTTATATTTTTATTTAGGCTGTGTAAATTTGCACCGAACAAACCTGAACAATTTGCTTTTATTTGTTTTCATATGATATTTTATATTTAGCTTAATCTCGTTGGGCCTCATTCCACTTTGTTGTTCTGCATTTACCAATAAAAAATATAAATAAAAAAGTTTGTTTTAAAATCGACATCTTTGTCATTTGGAAAAGGCAACGATATATACTACAGAATAATCACCAAAAAAGAGATTATTTAGGCCTATTTGGCAGTAAATAAAGGAAGGCAGTAATAATAACAAATTGTGCTATTTAGCCACCTAAAAACACCGCAAGGAAAAGTCTTTCACCGTGATCAGCCCAATTTTCTCTCTCTCTCTCTCGTGTATTTTAAATAGCTTGATTTGTCACTTCTGGTTATTAGTTGAGTTTAAGGTGCTTTTATAAATGCTGATGTATAATGTAGAGCGTCTGTGAATTATTTACAGCTCTGTCTCCCGTTGTCTGTGTGAGTTTATTGTGTTTTATGTCAAGTGTCCAGAGTTTATTGTAAGTACAGAGAGGATCTGCATGTTGAATGATTTTATTACTGAAGTACTGATGACTAAAGGAACAGACCATTTTTGTCGTCTCCAAAAACCTTTTCAACATTTCTCCAGACAATAAAGTCTCATCTGCTGCCAAATGTTTCATAACATTTATCTTTGTTTGCTTGCTGTACGGCTTTGTGTTTATGTCTTCTCAGTTTGTTTTAGATGGGTCCTTGTGCGTGTGTTTTTGCAATAAAAATCTTACTGACTCGTATTTATTAGCAGAAATCATGCCAGTGAGCGCTCATTTATTTCTCATTGTGCTCAGTCAGCTGTCACATGACCGTGAAGTTCAGTGATGGGGTGCTTAGCTTTACACCTTTCTACACCGGACGCGGCGTGACACGACACGATAAAAGACAATAGAATGCATTAGAACCCATTATGATTTCAAATTTTGTCCACACTGGATGTGGCGCGACGAGACACGACAATCCCATTGAGAAATATAGCTGCAAGCAGCGATGAGGGCCAAGCCCCCGAAGGCGCCACAAGCACAGCGCGGAGGTGTAAGTAGCGATATGTAACAATAACCAAAGTTGCAGCTATGACAGCGCAAAGCCACAAGAACAATATGTACGTGAAAAATGGATATGTTTAAAGAACAACCGAGAATGAAATCATAACGTACACTTTACATGTTCAAGCAACACATGTGCCTCTCAGGATTTGAACCCGCTACCTTGCGGTCTTGAGGCGTGCGCTTTTTATATTAATTTGAGCAACTCAGTTGACGTAGTCACTGCCTGCCGAGGACAGCTTTCAGAGCTTCAAGCATCGATATAGGCCAATACCTGAAGGGGCTTAAATGACACAGTAGAGCACAAGTAACAGAAATACAGTGTACAGGAGAAACAGATGTCAGTAATGACAATGAAAGCAAGAATATCATTTTGTATAGAAATGCACAACACGTTACATACGGTCAGAATAGTTTAATATGAGAAAGATACAATGTCAAAGGCACGGTCAACTTTGAATAAGAAATAAAAAAATCAGTTTGGTCATTTCTGTGCGGCTCGGTACAAAGATCATATGAGCAGAGCTTTGAAAAAAATAGACCACTTTTGTCAAATGAGCAGCAACAGAAACGTTTTTCACATGCTTTACCTTAAGTTATGAACCGAATGTTAGAAAATGACAAACGAAGCATCGATGGAATCGGCACGGACTAGGAGAAATAATGTCGGAAAACGAATTTCAGACAAAGCGTTCAAGAATTATAAGCAATCTCATGAACGCTAGGTGGCGCTGTCTTGCGCTTCACGTGTACGTCAGGGACTGTTATTCAATGGCGCGTACCAAATTTGGTGCAGATATATCATACAGTTCAAAAGATATTACGATTTATGACAAAATTCAAAATGGCGGACAGGCCGTTCATCCAATCGTGACAGAATCAAACGATCTGGAATGACCCGAGGAACCCGTAGACTTTGAGATCACGATTTTCTGACAAACATATACAAATTTACCAGCAAAAATAGCCATTTTTCAACTCGCGACCCATAGGTGGCGCTGCTCCCAAAATTGGCACGGACCCCCAGTCCGAGGTGTCGATGAAGCGTACAAAGTTTCGTGCCGACAGATCGAAGAATGGCCGAGGTACGGCCTCAGATCCATTATTGGGTCAACCTTGAAAAGTTTGCGATGTCATAACTTTTGAACAACGGCGAAAATCGCAATTCTGTGCGGATCAGTCCAAATATCATCTTCGAACTTTTATTTTTGTATGATTCATTTTGTATAAATTCATATAAAAAAACACCTTGTGAAAGAGTTTAGAATTCTTGTGAAATCAGTCAAATGTCTTTTCACTTCTGTGCTTTCTTTCTACAATCAGATCTTTGTTTGTATGACCTGTCGTGTGTGTGATATTAGTGTTGAGGAGAATATGAGAGGTCAGATGTGTTTTAGAAGGTCTGATGTATTCACTAATAATGATAGTTAAGGATTCTTGACTATTTTCCAGCCTCTAATCCTCACTATTAAACACAGTCCTGTATGAACACGTCGCTTTTACATGTCAAGTGACTCACGGTGCTTTGTCCATCCAGTGTAGTTTGTTCTATCCCATAATAAACAGTGTTAATTGTTTTGAATCATTTATTATTTTGAATTGTGAGTGAAGCTATAAACTTTCAGTTTTCTGTCTGGAAGTGTTTTTTCGTGACTTTCAGTGTCAGCAGGTCGAGTTCTCGTGTGTGATTGTTTGATGCTCATGTTTTTCATGTGTGATCTCTCTCTGTTTCAGGGCTATCACCGACCCAACCACTACATCGCTACACAGGGTGAGTAACATCACAGACACTCGTGTGTTTCTACAGGGACTTACTGTGTGTGCGTGTGTGTATATGTGTGTGCGCGCGCGCACGTGAGTGTGTGTGGGAAGGGTAAACCCTACGGTATGGGGACAAAATGTCCCCACAAAGATGGCAATATCCTGTCTGTGTGTGTGCGCATGCGCGTGTGTGTGTCTGTC
>NC_079894.1:2489279-2499279 GCF_024868665.1 Triplophysa rosa | reverse complement strand
TAATGAGCATCGTTCTTTCACTACAGGGGCCATCAAATGGAAACCATTCCTTCTAAAAAGACGTGGTTACTAAACGGTACTCGTAAACTACATTCCATAAGAGATAAATAACACAGAGGTCACAAGTTAAAACGGGCATATTCCCTTGATTCATCCAGCTGCATATTGTTGTGTGACATCTTGATATTATTGCAAAGATCCGCAGCAGCTAGCATTGCGAAATAGCTTAGTGTGATTGTTACCGTAGTGACACGCTGCCTCACTTTATTGTATGGGTACGAATCCCGTGTCAAATCGCTTTATTTATTTTTTCACCTCGCTTCAGCCGTTACGGGCGATCATACCAATAATTTGCAATCTTAACAAGAATGTCAAAATCATGTAACAAGAAAGTCTGTGTTTATTAGACATCTTAATATCAAGTCGTCTTGTGCTTTCAGAATCGACGAATCTGCTGAGGTCGTTCATGCACCTCTTTGGCAGAGGACCTGTAACCGGAACTTGGTCACCACCTTAGCACCCCCTGACTCGCACAGATTTTGAAGAATTTTGTCATTTGTCAATCTGTAATAAATCCTCAATAAGTGCATCTAATCTGAATGACACACAGTCATTTGATGCATGGTTATCGACTTCATTGGCTAAATGCTGTAACTCTCTAGCTAATTGTGCGCACGCCATAAACGTTATACACGAAGCAAACGATCAGTGAGTGACGTGACGTTAGTCCAAAACAAGTCAAGAGTAATCGATCGAACGCTTCAATCTACGCTGAACCAATAGTAGGCAAGACCAACCCATCTAATTATCATACAAGACACAGAAAAGTAAGAATAAATACAAGAATAAATAAATAAAAGTGGAAATAAATACATGCGATAATAAATAAATATAAAAATAAATAAACGTATAAATAAATAAATGTAAAAATAAAAGGAAAGGATAAATAAAATAATCTAAAAATAAAAAATAATAATAATTAAAAATAATTAAAAATGGACACAAAAAATAATAAATCAATTTAAAAAATGAAAAGAAAAGTTAAAGCTAAGATCAATAATAGCTAAAACGAATTATTTTGTTTTATCAAACCATTCATTCCTGTATTTATTTTCATATTATTACATTTATATATTTATTTATTTATACATTCATTTATTTATAATTTTTGCAGGTTTAGTCCTCCATACTACTGTGCCTGCGCACAGGCTGGCAAGCGCCTCACAAGAGCCCCTCCCCAGAGAATCCTCAGTCAATACTGATTGATGATTGGCTCGTTTCACTGGAAGGCGGGACTTCCTTCGCTAGAGCGGCCATATTGAGCGTGGCATTCCTCCCCATTCATTGTAAGGGCAGTGGCGCATGTTGTTAATATTAATATCTTTGCTGTAGCTCAACTGTATTGACAGCTGCTGGTGTAAAGCTCAGAAGAGAACATGGACACACACACACACACACACACACACACATGCGCACACAAACAGATGAGGTGTCTGGACTCTCAATAGCAGCTTGAGTTCTGAGTTATTAGATGCAGTGAGTAAACTCAAGAGAGTAAGTTGAGTCTCCTGGAGATGTTTCTGCTCATCTCATTGTGTGTGAGTAACACCAAAGTCTTATTGTGTGTCTCTTCAATCAATCAACTCTATCATGCTTTCTGTTCCCTAAACACACTTGTTTCCAGGTTTCTCCAGATACTGTACATCATTCAGAGCCCCGCCCCTAAGATTCATCACTCAAACGTTCATTACACACGTGTGTGCGTGTAGCATCACCCTGCGTTCTCTCTCATTTCTCCTGAAAACGCTGTAGAACAGGCGAACACACAGGTGTGTGTGTGTGCGCTCACATGTAAAATTAATGAGTGCAGTATCAGACACTTTACATTCTGCTGTTATAGTAGATTTCAACACACACATGAAGATGAAAGGTGGTGAGTTTCCAGAATCATCTGTCAGCAGCTGTCACAGCTGAGCTTTGTGATACAGAATCCTCACACTTCAGCAGAAACTTTGTCCTGTACTCTCCTCTGGAAAGTTTCGGTGGCAGCTTCATTTTTTAGTTAAAATATATTTTTAATAAAGCGTGGTTTGCAGCTCCGTGTCATATGAATGTTTTTAAATGTCAGCAGATGTGAGTTTGTGTCATATGAACTGAGCGTGTCTCTGTCTGAGAGTGTTTTGTTGTTGTTGGAGTGATTCTGGTTGGACTGAACCAGATAATACCGCGTCAGTAATGATGTTTATGTCATGATACCACACAAAGAATGTTATGACACCAGGAGATGTGATGTGAGAGTTTTCTACACAGAAATGATTCAATATAAGTAATGTTGATGAAGGGTCTAAAATCATTCTGTGCTTTACGTTGGCTGTATTTTATATGGCTGACTGTTGAGTATCATTTAGTCATGTCAGATTATTAAAAAATAATGAGGAAAAATATCAATATTGCTGTAGTGATGTGTGCTGATGTTGTTATTAATGTTTCAGGGGTTTTGGTCCATTAGAGATGATGTGTGACTGTGATGTTGAATCTCTGGCCGTCTGACAGGAGCCGTTACACGTGTGTGTGTGTGTGTGTGTGTGAAGGGTAAACCCTACGGTACGGGGACAAAATGTCCCCACAAAGATGGCAATATCCAAAACCCTTGTCCTTGTGGGGACATTTGTTGGTCCCCATGAGGAAACAAGCTTATAAATCATACAGAATGAACTTTTGTGAAAATGTAAAAGAGCAGACAGTTGTGTGTGATTTGTTAGGGTTAGGGGGAGGGAATATGAGATACAGTTTGTACAGTATAAACACCATTGTGTCTATGGAATGTCCCCATAAAACTTGGAAACTCAACGTGTGTGTGTGTGCGTGCATGTGTGTGTGTGTGTGGTGTGTGTGTGCGTGTGCGTGCATGCGTGTGTTTGTGTGTGCATGTGCATGCGTGTGTGCTACGCGCTCGTGTGTGCGTATGTGTGTGTGTGTGCGTATGTGTGCCGGTGAATGTTGTAGATCATCATTACAAACCCACACAGCAGATGCCTGCCTCCCACTACACTGGGAAATTTACCCACAATCCCCTGGGGCATGTGGGCAGAGTGGGTGTGAAGGCATTTGAGCAGTCAGAGACTCTGAGACATGCAGCTTTAATATTTCACACAACATCACATTTACACCACACCATTATCATCACCTCATGATTTCACAATAACAATATTCTTGTCTATAAAAAAAGTTGGGCTGTCAAACGATTAATCGCATCCAGAATAAAAGTTTGTATTTACATAATATATATAATTTTGTTTTTATAAACACGTACACTTGCATGCATATATTTAAGAAAGATATCAAATATAAAAATTAATAAACATAATATGCAATTTAAATTATTGGTAAATATAAATAAATACTTCCTCAATATGTATGCTTAAATGTGTATGTATGTGTTTATGAATACAAAATTAATATGTACAGTACACAGACATAAATTATGTGAACAAACTTTTATTCTGGATGCGATTAATCGCGATTAATGTTTGGACAGCCCAAATAAAAAATATATATATTAAGTCATCTTGTTGATTTATTTTCTCTTTTATTTGCTCAGTGAATAATGTGTTAAATTGGAGTCCAGGAAATGTCAATCACACTGACACTGAATTATTTAGAAAGGATGAGAAGGAAAGAAAATCATCTTCACAGCTGTCTTTTTCTGATAGAAGAACAGTTTCTAATGCTGCCAAACTACAACATGAATGAAAACGACAATGGCATGAAAGTTATTTAAATGATGAAATAACAATAATGACACGGTCATGTGACCAACGATGTTAAAACTGTGAGGTTATATTTTTGCTGCTGTGGTGGTGTTGTTGAGTGTCTCCTCTCATCTTCATCTTCACAGGACCCATGCAGGAGACCGCCATTGACTTCTGGAGGATGGTGTGGCAGGAGAACACGGCAACCATCGTCATGGTGACCAACCTTGTAGAAGTCGGCAGGGTGAGTGTGTAGTTTGCGTGTTCATAGACAAAATAAAGATAGTCATGAGAATGTTGAAATACTTAAAGAGACTGTAAGTGAATTCAGTCAGATCATTTCTGTTGTTTTGATGACTTTGACCAGACAAATACACTCCTGGAGTCCAGGTCATGTGTGTGTGTGTGTGTGTGTGGCGGTCAGGTAGTGTGTACTGTTGGTTGATGTGAGGGTGTGCGTGTGCACTGAATGTTTTATTTTTTTATTTTATGAAAAGAAATGATTAAAATATACTTAATATAATTATGTTCCTGTTTAAACAAAAAATTTGAGTTAAAATAACGTAAAGATCTTGGGAATAGAATCTACTAATTTTTGTTGTTGAGACTTAATTTTAGTAACTCAGTAACTCCAACTCAATTTGATTATGTTAAACCCATTTAAATGGGTCAAATTAAGTTTACTTATTTATTTTGTGTTGAGACTACATAAATTAATAATAATAATAATAATAATACCTTTCAGTTGATCTGTAGTTCCCAGCATGCTTTGCATCTGACTGCATTAGGAGATTCATGTTCCAGATGAACTGTCATTTGAAGTGTTTTTCAGTGAAGAGAAAGACTTTGTGTTGGTGTTTTGTGTTGATTTATCTTTGAGATTTAGGAGAGTTTGGGTATTATTGTTCAGTTTGGGTTTTTTAAGTTGTGACTGTTGTTCAGAAGAGCGGTGCTTGTGCCTATAGGCTGAGGGAGGCATGACGTGAGTTATTTCACTTACTGAGCCGTAAGTGTGCTAACGCCAGTACAGACACCACCATCTCTTCTCACTTCACCGTCTCAGATGGAAATAAATACTATATTTCAATATCAAACTAAGTCAGCTGTGAAGTTTCTTTACTTTAAGTTACATTTACTTGATATTTTAACAAGTAGAATTTACTTTATTCTGGTTAGTAAGTTGAACTTGAAATATAGCAGCAAACTTTACTTAAAAAATGATCGTACAAATTGTTACGAGGATTTTATTAAGTAAATTGTACAAGTTACTTTTTTCAGTGTGTGCGCGTGCGTGTCTGTGTGTGTGTGTGTGTGAGGTTCAGGTCATGTGCAGATCGACTCTCAGAGGATCTCGGTGAGTGAATGATCCATTCTGAGCTTCATCAGTGTGAACTGACTTCAAACTAATCAATAGAGCTCATTATTAGACCTCCCGCCACAGACCACACTCTGTCTGATATATGACGCTGAACTAATAGCTGTGTGTGTGTGTGTGTGTGTGTGTGTGTGTGTGTGTGTGCGCGTGCGTGTGTGTGTGTGTGTGTGCAGTGGGGTTTGCCTCCCCTAAAGACCCATAAACTTACCTCCACACATCTGTGTCCAGAGACCGCTGCAGATTACAGGAATTACAAAAGAGAGAGAGAGAGAGCTCAGTTCAGTTCATCTTCATTCATTTCCTGAAGGCAATTTGGTTGCAGCGTACAAGCAAATCACTTAAGACAACACAACTACAAACAAACAAAAACACAATTTTCCTAAATATTTTACCCTAAATGTGAAAACTAAACAAAACCGGTTTGTTTTGCTGATTGGAGTTCTATATGGAATGCCAGAAGGGAGAAGGTGATATAACGGGTGGGAATCATCTGATAATAAGATCTGAGCTCTACCCAAAACCTGTCTATAGTATATCTGGGCCATAGTCCTCTGCTTCCTCTCAGTTATTTGATTTACAATCCTCTCAATACAATTCTTGTTTTTCACATTTAGAGAATTAAACCAGCACAGCAGTGAAAAGGAAAACAGCGACTCAATATAAGGTCTGTCGAACATGCACATCAATGACTTATCCACATTAAATGACCTTAATTTCCGCAAGCACAAAATCTCTGTATTTGGAGAAAAAGGACCATTTATGATCTGAAACAGTACCCAATATCCACTCCATTCATGCATGTTTTCTCGTACTGAATGAATTTCCTCCTAGAACTAAAATCAATAGTCATCTCCATAGTTTTAAGAACACTAAGCTTTAAAAAAGCCTTCTGACACCAAACAATAAAATCTTCAACCTCCTCACTCAATAGGTGAACAATTACAATTGTGCCTATTTCTACAACTACTCCTACAGTCATTTGTGTACAATATAAATAATAAAGGAGAGAGGACACACCCTTGAGGTGACCCAGTAGATGACACCAGCCATTCAGAAAAGCAGTCGTTAACTTTAAGACGATCTAAAATCCATCCCACAAGATTAAAATCCAGCCCAAATTCGTGAATAAGTTTCTCAACTGAAACGTGTTTGAATGGTCACCCAAGGTTTGCTGTTTGGAAGTTTCCTAAAGGATTTCACAGGAATGAACATATCCTCACAAAACGTCGCATAAGTGTATATTACATCAGTAACTTCATCAATATCCGAGCTAGAGTCCATAAAAACAGTCCGGTCTGTACATCCATACGCCCTTTTAAACGTAACATAGCATCTTTAGACCAATCTTTCTTCGTGATTGACTGTGCCTTTTCATGTTTCAGAACAGTTTTATATGTAGGAACAAGTAATAGCATTTTATGATCTGAAGTACCCAAAGGTGATTTACCAAAGCACCTTTAATCGGTCCATAGCAGAGCATGTGAGCGGAGCGGGGAGCGCGAAATATAGTCGGAGCGCGGAGCTGGTTTTTATCCAAAGGCCGGAGCGATCGCTCTGTCTCGCTCCGGTTCTGCTCCGATACCGCTCACACCACGAGTCTAGGGCATGCACAAATCCACCCAGAATTCACCTGTGCCTTCAACAATTAACAAAACTGTCAGCCTACACTTCAAAAATGGTTCGTTGTGAAGGAGAGCTGTCTGGTGCAAACACAAGCATAGCAGTGGCGATCCGTGACTCCTCTTCAGGGGAAGCAGTAATGCGAAGCTCGGGAAAACATGTATTTAGCCCGTCATGTGTGTGGCACGTCATGTCAGAATACGTGCCTGCTGCAGACGCGTGGAAAGGCTTATGATAAAAGAGACGCTCGCGTTTGCTAGATACTCGCTTAGTCTCATGTGTAATCGGAGTTAAGTGTTAATGCAGTGTCTTCTGAACGCGAGCGTCTCTTTGATCATAAACCCTTTCCACGCGTCTGCAGCAGGCACGTATTCTGACATGACGCGTGATGCACTGAGGTTCACGTGAAGCACTGAACACGTATTTTGAATTCCAGCTTCCCCTGAAGAGGAGGCACCAGTCACCACTGAAGCATAGACTAGAATGACCGCGATCAGTTCCGGTAGCCACGTCGGAGCCGTAACGTGCCGCAGATGCGTGCAGTGTAAACGAGGGGTAAGGCTTCGGTTGAAAACGGCAGGTGTTAGGCATGCAGAGGAATTTTTAATTTGAGTGAGCGTGGAGCGATTTCACTGGAGCGAGATGAAATTGTAGGTGAGCGGAATTGAGCGGAGCAGTGCGACTGAGCGGTGGAGCGGGGGGAGCGAACACCCACGTGAGTGGGGAGCGGAAATTCTCACCGCTCAGCTCCGCTCACATGCTCTGGTCCATAGCACAGATCCAAAATGTTATCCTTATGAGTTGGACAGGTCACACACTGATTAAAGGAGTGATATGACACAGCTGAAACGAATATTATAGTTTGTTTTAGATGTAAACGGTTGATAAACGCTGTATTCTCCACACACGTGCATGTTTGTATCTCCTCTTTGCTCCGCCTCTCTGAAACGCACTGATGTGTAATAAAGCTCATGGCTCTGAAAAGCGAGGTGTGCTGTGATTGGCCAGTTCACCAGTGTGTAGTGATAGGTGGAATACTGCAAGCGTGTAACGCCTCTGACTATATTTGGAACATCAGGTTCCTCTTCAATTGTACTGACAGGTACGCCCACCTTACTTGAGTCTACATTTGGGCGGTCTTAGTCAAATCAGACCACCAGCTGATGTAGATTTGTGGGGGTGTGGCTACACGAGGTGTTTCAGGCAGGTCTGGTGAGCATTCGCTTTTACATAGAATGACTCTTTTGTTCCCACACTTTCATTTCTGCAATTTTACACGTCTAATACACGCATGAGCGACTTATAACACACCACAGACACAGAACAACACGTGTTCACGCCATATGACCCCTTTAAAGTGGCTCAATGATTTCTCCAACGTACAATTGTTAAAATCTCCAAGGATAAAACAGGGTGCATCAGGAGATGCAGATTGCAGTTCGTGCACCACTCCCTTACCGCATTATCCTCGTTTGCTCAGGGATGATTGTAGACAACCGTGACGAACAGCTGGGGAAACTCCCGGGGCAAATCCTGAGGTCTTAATGCCACAGTCAGAAGCTCAATGACAGTACTGAATGTGAATAAGTACCCACCTATCGGCCGTTAAAACACTACGTTCTGTATAGTATGAGTGGGAGTAGTATGAATACATTTGGGACATACTGCGTCTGCCATGTTTTATGGTCATGTGACCCATATGCTCTTTGACCTATGACGTATTAACAACAACCTACACGTGAGCGTTGATAAAAACATCATTTAGTCATGAGAAATTCATTTATTGGCACTTACATTAAAAACGGACGTCCGCCTTAAAGTTTTGCGCTATATTTATTTGATTTACTTTTGAAATGTGACCGTTGCTCAGGTCCTGTGGCATCATGGGATAGAGAAGTGTCCATCTGATCCACACTCATGAATCTCTGCAGTAGTACACCATCCGGGTATTTCTCGCCTAATGTTTTTTGCAAACTGAGGTTTCGGACATACTGTTCATGACTCATACTCAGTTTCGCCTACTATATAGTCAGTGTTAGGTAGTTACTAAATAATTAGTTACTGTAATTTAATTACTTTTCCCTTAAAAAAGTAAAGTAAGGGATTACTCTTATTTGTTCTGTAATTAAATTATAATTACTTCTGATGTAACTGAATTAAATACTGTGTAACGTATACAACAGTAGAATTGACATTAAAATTCAAAATCTAACTTTAAAATGCATGCATTAATGTATCTTTCTCACATTTGTAATACTTTGGTCAGTTAATAAGAGTACTTTATGTAGTTTATATTATTTATTTGAATGAATTGAGAGTCGTTTTATGTCTGTCCTTGAATCACTGAACTAATCAAGGCTGATATAGGATTTAGAAAGTAATAAGTAATTAAATACTTTTTGTAGAGAGTCATTTGTACAGTAATCTAATTACACTATTGAATGTGTAATTAGTAACTAGTAATTAATTACTTTTTCAGAGTAACTTACCCAACACTGTATATAGTATAGAAGTAGGACAATTTGGATGCAGTGCAGGACTCTCTAATATACAAACACACCCCACCTGCTTGCGCTTTCCCAGTAACCTTCGCATCCCGGCCCGTGCAAACAGACACACCAAAATCTTCCAGTCGTAGGCTGGAATCAGAATCCCTCTCAGAGAGCCAAGTCTCCGTGAGCGCCATCACGCAAACATTCCTAAAATCATGCTGGAATTTCACTGAAGCTCATCCGTCTTTGTCCGTAAAGACTGCACATTTGCCAAAATAATTGTAGGAAGCAGGGCTGGACTGGGAAGAGAAAGCGGCCCTGGCATTTTTATGCCCGAATTGGCCCTCCACCGAATCTGCATACGTGTCTTTTGCATTCGCGTTGCGTGCATTCACATTTATAATATGTCCGTCTAAGCGGCCACCGCCTCCGTTCCGGCCCGATACGTTAGCGGCCCACCGGGAAAACGCCCGGTACGCCAGATGGCCAGTCCGCCCCTGGTAGGAAGAGACTTTTTTAGATTCTCTCTCTCTCTCTCTCTCTCTCTCTCTCTCTCTCTCTCTCTCTGTCTCTCTCTCACTCTCTCTCTCTCTCTCTCTCTCTCTCTCTCTCTCTCTCTCTCTCTCTCTCTCTCTCTCTCTCTCTCTCTCCCTCTCTCTCTCTCTCTCTCTCTCTCTCTCTCTCTCTCTCTCTCTCTCTCTCTCTCTCTCTCTCTCTCTCTCTCTCTCTCTCTCTCTCTCTCTCTCTCTCTCTCTCTCTCT
>NC_079894.1:2476679-2486648 GCF_024868665.1 Triplophysa rosa | reverse complement strand
CTCTCTCTCTCTCTCTCTCTCTCTGACTCTCTCTCCCTCTCTCTCTCTCTCTCTCTCTCTCCTCCAATCAGATTTCAGCTGTAATGAGAAAAAATAGATGTATGTCTCAGAGTTACACAAGTGTCATCGTTCTCCGTGTTTTCATATTGTAAGGTGACTTTTGTAATCATGTTGTCATGGATGTTGTGCAGTTGTTTATTTGTGCCGCTGATGTCAGCTGAAAGTTATTAGCGCTTGTTTTCCTCTCGTTCTCATCTTAACAAGCTTTAATGTGACGCGCTGAAACCACCGCAGCGAGATCAGCAGCCACTCTCAGTACATCTGATGTCAGTGTCATGTCAGGTGATTACAGCTTACATATAACAAATACCATCATCAGCTTCTGTTGAGTTGAGCGTGATCAGATGACATTTAAAAGTGAGATATACGTGTCGTACCGTCACAGTTTGAGATGAAAGGTCAAATGTCAGAACCCATGATGTGTGATGCGTGTCATGCAGTCAGATGTGTTGTTTTAAGCTTTCACAGATTCAACAGATCGACTGTTCTGCGTTTGAATTCTTTTCTTTATTAGGTATAAATTGAGCATTTAGCTTCATGAAGTTGTGATTTGACTCGTGCGCCGTTTACATGTCACGGAACATTCAGGAAGTGACATCATCCTCTTCAATGACGGATTAAAGGGCTTCGCACATACAGTCCCAAATGTTCGTATGCGTTTTCTCGTATTTGGCGCTGGTTTGTATGGCATCTCTGAATTGTCAAATCGCCTCTCAAAATGCTTGCTACGGATGGGAAAAATGCAGAAAATGCTACCCTGTCTGAAGTTTTTTATGACGGACGGAAATATCGGTGTGTGATTGACACAACGTGAGGTCGTATTTATTTTTTATAACGAGCGGAAATTTCGGACTCAATGTGCAATGGCCTTAAGAGTTTAAAGTTCACTCTTGTGATGAAGTGACTGTGATTGATTTCAGGTGAAATGTTGTAAATATTGGCCGGATGACACCGAGATCTACAGAGATATCAAGGTGACGCTGATCGAGACGCAGCTGCTGTCAGAATACGTCATCCGGACGTTTGCTGTGGAGAAGGTGAGAGACTCCTCCCTCTTTTAAAAGAGCCAATAGGGTTCAGTTGACCTCACAGTCTGAAATCTGATGAGACGACGTCATGGAAATCATTGATCGGTGTATTTGCTGAAGTGTGAAGGCTTGTGTCTTCTGACGCATGTGAATGTTGTCGGTGTTTATTGATCTTATTCAAGTTTGCATTTTCATACCAAAGGCCAGAAAACTTCAGATTTGGTGTTTGTGGGGTTTGTGAATTCTGAAGTGTTGAAGAGAAAAACAATATCCTGCTATTGTACCGAATCACACAACCAGATAACGAATCATTTGATGAAGATCTTTTGCGTTGCACAGAATGAAGCGATACAGGGTTAAATCATCATGTGTTGTATTTTATAATTCACGTGTGCGTGTGACATCAGATCCCAGGTCTGATGATATTCAAGCGTGTCGGGTGGGATGTGCATTAGTAACGCTCAGGTGACTGTGAAACAGCAGCGCAGGTGTCGGATCTGAATCTCTCTTTCTCTCTCTCCAGCGAGGAGCCCATGAGATTCGTGAAATCAGTCAGTTTCATTTCACCGGCTGGCCGGATCACGGCGTCCCATATCACGCTACGGGTCTGCTGGGATTCGTCCGCAGGGTCAAAGCCAAATCTCCAACTAATGCTGGACCAATCGTGGTCCACTGCAGGTATGATGTCATTATCAGCTTCATTTTGCATTACAGAATGATTTTATATGATCGTAATAGTTGTCGTAAATGAATTGAAATGTCTTCACCAATGTGGATGAACAGACCCGGTAAACAGACGTGATGTCACCGGAGTTCTCCGCTCCGCTGGTCTTAATCTCTGTTCTGATTGGTCACTCTACAGCGCGGGGGCGGGGCGAACCGGCTGCTTCATTGTGATTGACATCATGTTGGACATGGCAGAGAGAGAGGGCGTTGTGGATATCTACAACTGTGTGAGAGAGCTGCGTTCACGCCGGGTTAACATGGTCCAGACCGAGGTACGGCTTCTGTCGCCTTTAGCGTCAACATCACACGTCACTCATAACCAGTGTTGGGTGTAACTAGTTACTAAGTAATTAGTTACTGTAATTTAATGACTTTTCCCTTGAAAAAGTAAAGTAAGGGATTACTCTTATTTGTTCTGTAATTTAATTACAGTTACTTCTGATGTAATTAAACTAAATACTTTGTGTAATATATGTGTGTGTAATGGTGGAATTGACATCAAAATTCAAAGTCTAACTTTAAAATCTGTGCTTTAATGTTTAATTCTCACATTTGTAATACTTTGATCAGTTAATAATAATACTTTATGCAGTTTTATATGATTTATTTGAATGAATTAAAAGAGCCGTTTCATGTCTTTTCTTGAATTAACTCTAATCAAGGTTGATGTAGGATATAGAAAGTAATTAGTAATAAGTAATTAAATACTTTTTGGAGAGAGTCATTGGTACAGTAATCTAATTACACTATTGAATATGCAATTAGTAACTAGTAATTCATTACTTTGAGAGTAATTTACCCAACACTGCACATAACACACACGTACACGCATGAATTTGTTCTCAGCATTGTTCTTTTGTTGATGTGTTGGGACTGCATGGCCAAAACCAGTGTTGGGTGTAACTAGTTACTGAGTCATTAGTTACTGTCATTTAATTACTTTTCCCCTTGAGAAAGTAAAGTAAGGGATTACTCTTTATTTTTTCTGTAATTTAATTACAGTTACTTCTGATGTCATTAAACTAAATACTTTGTGTAATATATGTAAACTAATCAAGGCTGATATAGTATATAGAAAGTCATTAGTAATAAGTAATTATATACTTTTTGGAGAGAGTCATTTGTACAGTAATCTAATTACACTTTTGAATATGTAATTAGTAACTAGTAATTCATTACTTTTTGAGAGCAACTTGCCCATTGACCAAAACAAAACTTTACACAACACAGCACTCGTCTAGAGCAGGGCTTCCCAAACTTTTCAGCCCGCGACCCTCTAAATAACAGGCTAGTGACTCAAGACCCCCACTATCCTCGGAGGTGGTTAAAGTATACAAACATTGCACGCAACTGCGCACATGCACCTATTAGGTCTATCCAAACACGCGCATAATGACAACACAAATGTACACAGACGAAAATAATATTATTTTATAGTCATTTACTCATGACTTTACTTGTTGTTATACATAAACTATGAACTATTATTTACTACAGACGGTGGAATTTCATCAAACTGATTATTAACCAACGTTTAATTTCGACAAATAAAAATATCCTAAACTTAATCCCTGAAACGTAATCTGCGTGCACACATAGGACTGTTTAACGTGGTGCTGTAAATTGACTTGCTGCGCCTGACCTAATGCAGTCGCTGATGTCGTTAATATGATGTCATCACATCGGGAAATTCCAAAGGCTGATGGCTTTTTATTTAAATGGTTTTATTTTTAACTTTACTAATATTTGTTACACTTCTTGATGAAATATGCTATTTCTAATAATACAAAATATTGATTTCTGAAAATCATCTTGCGACCCCTACTTTGGGAACCCACCCCCCCAGCTAGCACGAGTGCGTCTGTAAGACGTCTGCTAGAGATCTGGAAAACATCTGCTGTGGAAAAACATCTTAGAAAGATCCATTCTAAATCATAAACATTTTACAGATGTCTACTGTATATGACGTCTATATGACATCTGATAGCAGACGTCTCTGAGACGTATTGCGGTTGAGCAAACTATGTATTGCAGACGTCTGCGTGATGGAGTGTGCTATGGTCTAGAGAAATTTATGTGTGCGTGTGTTCTCACAAGTTGTTCTTACATTTTTCACATGTTTTAGCATGCAACGCTTCATGGCAGTGTTTGTACGCAGGTGTTAAACACCGTACATGTGACTGAGACACAAAGATCTGAGGAGAATGAGACAATGAAAGACTTTCCGAGCGCATATACCTGACCTGAAGATTCTGAAGCCATTATCATATGGTATAAACACTCTCAACCTGTTCAATCGTCCATCAGCCGAGAGCACGGCTCAACGCAGCTGCTTAAAAGAGTCATAAAGCCCAAAAAAGATGTTCACGCTCGCCCGCTTCATTTTTACAGCTCCTGACGGGGTTTATGTAGCCGCACAGATGAAGAACTCTCAAGTGTTTGTGAACGTTCACCATCTGGAGCCGCCGCATCATTTCACATCACAGGCATCAGTGCGTTTAATGGACAAATGTTTCAGAGACGACGTTCAGAGACTCTCAGCGCCAGCGAAGATCAGTGACCTTCAGATGCCGCGCGTGCATGCATGCATGTGTGTGCATGTTTGTCACCCTGCAGGCTCTCGTTACCTTTTTACACGCGTGTTTGAACCGTCACTGTTAATTCACAACGACACGGCTGCTGAGCGTTCCCTCATTAGTAAGCGATCCTCTCTTCTTTTACGAGCGGCGTTGCGTCACGGCCGGTTTGCGATGGCATGCGCCAGCTGAAAGGTCAAAGTTCGCCGGAGAGTCAGCGGTAGAGACACGTCGACCCTGTCGTCAGGACGTAGTGAAGAGTGACAGGCCGTGATTGTCTGTAAATGTCACTTCAGCAGTGATTTCCATCAGACGTGATTGTGCTCGGAGCAAACGTCAGCGTCTGGAAAAAGAAAAACATTTCAATATCGACATGATACTGACGCTGATGAACTTTGATGTTCTTCCTGTTGACAAAATCCAATCAAGTGAGCACCGTCACATTCACATCTGACAAATATCAGGAATGTAAAAAATCTTTAAAAAGTTTCTTTAGCGAATCTACGCAAAACCCATTTCCCTGTTGTCTAGAGTCACATGCGAGCTGAGGTCAAATGTAGATGCAAAGAACGAGTTCCACCTGTCGTTTTCCTCGAAATAAATCATCAGTTATAAAATGACCAGCACAGGTCACTTTTCTCGAACAATATTTGCCGACCAATCACAAGCGAGTATTCCAGACGAGAGGTAATGTAGGTTTAATGGTGCACGTGTGTCTTTATGTTGTTGTCAGGAGCAGTATGTTTTCATCCACGATGCCATTTTGGAGGCGTGTCTCTGCGGTGACACTACCATTCCAGCCAATCAGCTTCGCTCTGTTTATTACGACATGAACCGACTGGACCCTCAGACCAACTCCAGTCCAATCAAAGAAGAGTTCAGGGTAAGAGAGAGATTTAGTTCAGTAAAATACTTCACTTTTCTTTCATAAATGTGCACTAAACTGAATGCTATGGCTAATACTGTGTGTGCGCGCGCGTGTGTGTGTGCGTGTGCGTGTGTGTGTGTGTGTCGACAGACTCTAAACATGGTGACGCCCACCCTGCGCGTGGAGGATTGCAGCATCGCTCTGCTGCCGAGGAATCACGAGAAGAATCGCTGTATGGACGTCCTGCCGCCCGACCGCTGTCTGCCCTTCCTCATCACCATCGACGGAGAGAGCAGCAACTACATCAACGGCGCTCTCATGGACGTACGACAACACAAACTTACACAACTGAGGGTTTATGTGTGTTATTCAGAGCGAACCGATGAAAGTGATCAGAGATGTTCCGTGTCAGAATGATTTCTCCTTCTCTACAGAGCTACAAACAGCCGTCTGCCTTCATTGTTACCCAGCATCCTTTGCCAAACACAGTGAAGGATTTCTGGAGACTGGTTCTGGATTATCACTGCACATCTATAGTCATGTTGAATGACGTGGATCCAGCGCAGGTCAGTTCTTCAGTTCCTCACAGAAAAACACTCACACACACTCACCTCAGTGTCTTTGTTTATGTGTGTGTGTGTGTGTGTGTGTGTGTGTGTGTGTGTGTGTGTGCGTGCGTGTGTGTGTGTGTGTGTGTGTGTGTGTGTGTGCGTGTGTGTGTTTTTGTGCAAACCTTCAGTTATAGTTATACACTGTGTGTCTGTGTGTGTGTGTGCGTGCGTGCGTGCGTGCGTGCGTGCGTGTGTGAAAATCCACTGAAAAAAAATGATTATGTGCCTTAGTAGATTTTTAAATTAAAAAATTATTAAAATATACGTAATATAATTATTTTCCTGTTTTTAACAACAACAAAAAAAGAGTTAAAATAACGTGAAACTCTTAGTTGTTAATTATTTTGTTTGTGTAATTTTAATTGAACATATTATTCAGTAACTCCAACTCAATTTGATTATGTTAAACCCATTTAAATGGGTCAAATTAAGTTTACTTATTTATTTTGTGTTGAGACTACATAAATTAATAATAATACCTTTCAGTTGATCTGTAGTTCCCAGCATGCTTTGCATCTGACTGCATTAGGAGATTCATGTTCCAGATGAACTGTCATTTGAAGTGTTTTTCAGTGAAGAGAAAGACTTTGTGTTGGTGTTTTGTGTTGATTTATCTTTGAGATTTAGGAGAGTTTGGGTATTATTGTTCAGTTTGGGTTTTTTAAGTTGTGACTGTTGTTCAGAAGAGCGGTGCTTGTGCCTATAGGCTGAGGGAGGCATGACGTGAGTTATTTCACTTATTGAGCCGTAAGTGTGCTAACGCCAGTACAGACACCACCATCTCTTCTCACTTCACCGTCTCAGATGGAAATAAATACTATATTTCAATATCAAACTAAGTCAGCTGTGAAGTTTCTTTACTTTGTTACATTTACTTGATATTTTAACAAAAACTAAATGTATTTAATAAGTAAGAGTTACTTTATTCTGGTTAGTAAGTACAATTCAATTCAATTTTATTTATATAGCGCTTTTCACAATGTGCATTGTTCCAAAGCAGCTTTACAGGAGCAAAACAGAAAAACACAGAAAGGTAAAACACAGCACAGTGCATGGTGTTTATAGACCAAGCAAGATCATTATAATAAATAATATCTAATAAATAAATAAATAAATAAATGCAGTCTCCCGGTGAGCAAGCCAACACTGCACTGCTGTGCTGTGGCGAGGAACCCAAACTCCAATGCTGAATAATGGAGAAAAAAAAACCTCGGGAGTAACCAGGCTCAGCCGGGAGGGCCAGATCTCCTCTGACGTGTCATAGCTGCACTCAGTGACCCCGACCAAAGCCACCGAGCAACGTCCACGAAGAAGTTGTACTTGAATTATAGCAGCACATTTTACTTCAGGATTTTATTAAATAAATTCTACAAGTTCTTTTTTTCAGTGTGTGTGTCTTTAGGGACAGCAGCCTCAGGCTGTGTTATGACACTCAGAGAGAAATCTACCCCCCCGCATGTCAAACACACAACTTATATCACACATTCACCTGTACACACACACACACACACACACACACAGGATATAAAAGTGACAAAAGAAACGTGAGTTGTGTAGTCAATCTGAGACAACAGTCATTGAGTTTAGAGTTATTTTAAAAGAAATGGTCTGTCCAGAATATCAACCAATCAGAATGAAGTATTGGGAGATGGAAGTCAATGGGTGTTGAGATCTGTTTGGTTAGGAGCATTCTTCCAAATATCTTTCTCTGTGTTCATCAGAACAAAGACATTTATACAGATTTGGAACAACTGGAAGGTCAGTAAATGATGACAGGATTTTTATTTTTGGGTGAAGTGTCTCTTTAAATTTGATCTGTGTCAGTCCTTTACTTTATATTGTGAGGGGAAGCGATGTGGTTTGTGCTCCTCAGAGTCTAACACACACACACACTTCACATGCTTGATGTGTCCCACACGACACACACACACTCCTGCACAATGTCTTTCATCAGGTATTCTTTCACAAACACAATGACGGCTCATCCGTTCAGACCAGCACTGATGGGACATTTCAATGAACAACGACTGACACACACACACACACAACTGTCACTAAATATTTCAGAACATTACACCACTGAAAGGATCTCTTACTGTTTCTCGTTCATTTGTTCCTCCTTGTGTGCAGTTGTGTCCACAGTACTGGCCAGAGAACGGTGTTCATCGTCACGGTCCACTGCAGGTGGAGTTTGTTTCTGCTGATTTAGAGGAGGACATTATCAGCAGGATATTCAGAATATATAACGCCGCCCGGGTGTGTAACACACACTTCAGCACATCGTCTACATGAATGTTGTTTAATTAACAAATACTCATCTCACTCTTGTTGTGTTTTTCACTATTAAATACATGTATCTTCTGTAATGTACACAAGACTGATGTTTGACAGATTGAACACATTCAGAAACAAACACAAACACTGACTGTTCTGCACACTGAACCACAGAAATCAAACTTCTAGATACAGTATGTAGACATTTATGAATGTGTAAATTAAAGCATACTGTTTGAAGCAGACTGCTGTTGGAGCGCTTTCTGTCTCGAGACCTTTTAAACTTGTGGCTATTGAGAACACTTTTCTGGGTTGCTCTGGAAAAATATATATAATTTGTTTATAAAAAAATGATACCAGAAAAGTGTAAAAGTTAAGTTAGTGTAAAGTAGCCTTGGTACATGATTTGGGGAAAAAATGAACTAAATGTCACCAAAGAGTGGAGTTGTCCACTTTTTGTTTCAATCTTAGAAAATTTTACATTAATGTTTAGATACTGTGTATCGGCCAATATATCGGTTATCAGCTTCCGATGTTTATATTAATAATTACAAACTGTATATCGGCCAATATATCGGTTATCGGCTTCCAATGTTTACATTAATGTTTAGATACTGTGTATCGGCCAATATATCGGTTATCGGCTTCCAATGTTAAAAAATGATCGGCTATCGTTATCGGCCAGAATTGACATATCGGTACTTATTAGTGCTCCGAGATAATCACTATTTTTAGGCTTCTGCTTGTCCACTTGCTTTTTGAGGATTGACCACAGGTCCTCTATATGGGATTTACATTTGGGGAGTTATTTTTTTGCAGTCATTTAAAATACATCGGATCACTCTGCATAATAATCTTTAAACAATGTGAATGAACAACACAACAGCTTCATCATTTATGTCACTGCCAATACTTTTGACCACAACTGTACACCAGACACATGAATGAAGAGAGTAAATAGAATCCAGTGTAAATGAGACGTTTGTCACTCTGTTTGTTTGAGACGTTAAATTCCCTGATGATTCTGTAAGTGTATAGTCTCTAACTGTGTGTGTGTGTGTGTGTGTTTCAGCCGCAGGACGGGTACCGTATGGTTCAGCAGTTTCAGTTTTTGGGTTGGCCGATGTACCGGGACACACCTGTGTCCAAACGCTCTTTCCTCAAACTCATCCATCAGGTGGATAAATGGCAGGAGGAATATGATGGAGGCGAGGGCCGCACCGTAGTACACTGCCTGTGAGTACACTACTGAACCACAACACTACTACAACAACAATCACACCACTGCTTTTACTCAATAAACTTCACACACACACCTGCTGTCAGCATCAATTCAAGAACAAATTTGTGTACAAATGATGTTTAATTAACAAAGTTCGGGAGGAGCCGGAGCATATAATCAGCACGGCCGGTCTACTATCAGCAATCACCGCATCTAGACAATCAGCCCTAGCGAGCTCGATTATAAATAGGGGAACCATCTTACCTGCTCTATCTCTTAAGATTAAGCATCAACTTCAGTTCGACGCTATGTCCGAGACCCCCGTCATCGACGATGTATATTCCAGCAATCTTCCAGCGCCGCCGAGCGCGTCCCATCTTTCCAGCGCAGGTTCGGAATCTTTAATCGATTCCCCGGCTTCATCACGGGGCCGCCAGCTCCGCCGTTCTGCACCTCGAAAGGCTAAATCCAGAGGTGGCACTTCATCACCTGGCCCAAAGAGACGTCCACCTCCTTCTCCGGCTTCTTCGTACACCTCTACTCACAACACGATCCCCGCCATCCAGAAATGGACTGTCCAGGGCCTACGACTGGCTCTTTCCAA
>NC_079894.1:2418614-2471650 GCF_024868665.1 Triplophysa rosa | reverse complement strand
CGCAAAGGCCAGTGCTTCCGTCTCGCTTTCTGCCGCCTACAACTTCGACAGAAGCAAGCATCACAGCAGCGTTCACCCCAGCAGGATCCTCCACTATTACAGCTGGCTCCCTTCTTCAGTCGCCTCCTTCCAGTATCAGGCTTAACCCCAGGGACACCTACGAAGCCATGATCATTTATGGTTCGGAAATCCCCATGTTTACAGCCTCTACGTGCACTACTCCCAGCAGCTCTCAGATTCTAACTTCTCATCACTCCAGCAGGCACCCTCACGTCATATCAGCCTCAACAATCCTCCGAGGAACCCCTACCCATTCTTGTCTCATCACAACCTCGTCTCCCTAGGAGCCGTCATCCTTTCGTTTTACCCGAACGCAGTCCACGCCTCCGCAGCGTTTTGTATCGCATTTGGGGGGTATGCGTACTCCGGCGGCTGTCCCAATCGCGCTTTATGGGGGGGGTGCTCTGGGCTCAAACCGGTTCCGAGCTTGGCGCACTCACCTCGACCAAGGTGTAGAGTGTTTCGGGCTCGGATAGATCTGGTGAGCTCGGAGCCCGCTTCCCGGACAGCACGCCAAATACGCATTAACCTTATAACCACGCTCTTTCATTATTTCCCTATCAACATCACTATTATCTGCGCAGGTAAACTCGTGAACGTGTGTGTGTGTTGTGTGTGTGTTGTGAGCGCGTGTTGTGTGTGTGTGTGTGTATTGTGTGTGTGTGTGTGTATTGTGAGTATGTGTGTGTTATGTTATGTTATGTTATGTTGTGTTGTGTTGTGTTGTGTTGTGTTGTGTTGTGTTGTGTTGTGTTGTGTTGTGTGTGCGTGCATGTGTGGTGTTGTGTGTGTGTGTGTGTGTGTGTGCATGCGTGCGTGCGTGCGTGCGTGTGTGTGTGTGTGTGTGTTGTGAGTGCGTGTGTGTATTGTGAGTATGTGTGTGTGTGTGTGTTGTGAGTGGGTGTGTGTTGTGTGTGCGTGCATGTGTGTATGGTTGTGCGCGTGTGTGTTGTGAGTTTCTTATCGGTCATATCTTAAGTTTATTAATGTAGTTATTAATGAATCAAACTTGTGATTTAGGGTTCAGGTTTAAATGAGAAATGTCCCACAAGTCTGTGTGATCACAGCAGAAGAGCAGATCAATAATCATTTGTGGAATCTTTCCTTCATTCATTCATAAACAGACAGTCTGAGAGCATTGAGGTGTGACATCATCGCCATCTACTGACTAAACACAATAACTACACAATCAGCACACAGCTGTTTGAATCCAGTTCAGTACTAAAGCCAAACACACAAAATCAGACAGTAGAAACAAACAGATCAGACACAATCAATTATCCTAATAAAGAGTTCCATGTATAATAGTGTGTGCTATATGATATGTGTGTAATGTGTGTAATGTGTGTGTCTTCAGGAATGGAGGGGGTCGCAGCGGGACGTTTTGTGCCATCAGTATCGTCAGTGAAATGTTGCGACATCAGCGTTCTGTCGACGTGTTTCACGCCGTTAAAACCCTGAGGAACAACAAACCCAACATGGTGGATCTGCTGGTACACAAACCTCACCTCACAATGTTTTACACAACAGACAAAATCATGCCCGTTTATTGTGTAACTAAACGAAAAGATAAGGCCTTTGACTGAAAAAAGACAAGATGCTTTTTTAACATTTGTCATCGGATTAAAGACCTCGATCCTCACTGGTCATCAGATGTGCATTTATTGTGAATATGTTTGGATGTTTATACAAAATAAAAGTTTTTAAGCTTTAGTCTAACATGCGTACAGTAGTTAAGACCTCAATAACAAAGAAATATTAACATATTATATATGGAGTGTGACACATTATGACATTGTGTGTCTGATGTATGTTGTTTTGTGTTTGATTTCTCGTAGGATCAGTACAAGTTCTGCTATGAAGTGGCTTTGGAGTATCTGAACTCAGGCTAACACAACCAGACTGTGTGTGTGTGTGTGTGTGTGCGTGCGTGCGTGCGTGCGTGTGCGTGCGTGTGCGTGTGTGTACAGTCAGCTTGTATATCTTTACATATATATATATACATTTATCCAGCTGTGATGCATCAAAATTCAAATTCAGCTCCGCCCTCTTTTAACCTGCCGATGATGTGACAGACAGCTCTCTCTCTCTCTCTCTCTGAAGTGCAGTTTAGCTGAAGATTGTTTAGATGTCGTTTTAGAAGGTGTTTGTTATGTTTACATGGAATGATGTGGATGTTGTTTCAGAATCGGATGAATTCAGTCAATGATATTTCAGATGATCAGACGTGTGTTTGTGAAGCTGACACATCAGACTCGTTCGCTCTCCATCATTGATCACTGGACGAATTACGGCGGACACCATCTCTAGAAACTGTACAGAAACGTCTCAAAATAAAACTGCAAATAGAGACTTTTATTGACTCTGTAAAGATCTTATTTACATGGACGTCAGCGCTGGATAAACTGAATGACTGCACAGCCGTTTAGTGAATATGCCCTTATGTGTTACTCTGTCCTGTAAATTGACTTCACACACCATAATAGACCACGGAATGATGTAACAATCATGACGTCATCACATGCTGTGATCCAAAGCTTTCTGTCTTTACTTGCCTTTCTTTAATTTTTCATTTCATTTTTTATTTTTGCACACACGTTTTTTATATTGTTTGTTTATACTGTAAATATGAAGTCTTGTGTGATATTTATTCAGGACAATCATACTGTAATGAGTTAAAAGTACCACAGACGTTAATGAGTTCATATTGTTTGAAGAAATATATATACTGTATTGATCAATAAATGCCTTGTTGTTTAGAACCCACAGAAAACTTGTGTGTGTGTGTGTGTGTCATTTCAGTTCTGCTGTGCTTGCTTTCTCTGTTTTTATAAATGTTTTATAAATGATATTACACTGGCCAATGTATTACATGATTTTCGTGCTCTTAAAGCTTTCACTCTTTTGTTTAAAAATGTGCACTTATTTATATTATAGTTTTATTTTGTCACTTTGTTACCTATCTATCTGCAGACCTCTGTGGTCACATGTATTATGTGAAAGGTCTGCCTTTGGCAATAATTTTCCTGTGATGCCTGTTTAAAAAATAAATAAAAACTTTAAAGAGTTTTTAATATTTTTAGGGGTTTCTTGTGCATTTTTCAGATCATTTAGCGGTGATTCTACCTCAATTTATCTGCGTGACAGTCTTCTGCACTTTCTGCTGAAAAGTGCTTTAAAAAGCGTTAACTTAAGAATTAAACTAAAATTCGTGTTTCAATAATATAAAACGTGCTTGCGTGTTTTATAAAATGGAATGTTTTGTAAAAATAACACGAATCTGTTATCCATCGCAAGTCTTTTGTTTTGTTTTCAGTGTTGTGCGCTTTTCGTCGTCGCTCTGGTTTGACGTCATCACGCTGCGTCGCCTGCTCCTATAGACACGTGAACATACAGTTCTGTGTAAACTGGTGAGTTTTAAATTATTTTATGTGACAAATTATCATGATTCACGTTTAGCAGCGTCTCATTATTATACAGATAGGTTTGTTAGGTCTCGTCTCCGGTATTTACACTCTTATGAGACGCGTGTTTGATGACATGCAGAATATTCACTGTTCATACACTGCTCACATGTTTAATTGTGACATCGGTCTTAATTTCAAAGGTTTAATACTGTGGTTACAGTAGTAGAATATTGTTGTTTGCACATGAAACTTACCATTACTGGTTTTAATAGTAAGTTTTTAAAAAACTCTACGGAAAAACAGTCCACTGTGAAAACCGTGAATACTAACCATTGCAAATGATCAAAACAGTCGCATGCATTAAAACAAAATCCAATAACACTTAAATATAACAAATATGACAAATAATACTGTAGTTACCATTTTTTTACATTCTCTAATTGTATCTAATATAACGGTATACCGTTGTTGCAATCAGTAACGTTAATTACAACTTTTAAAAGAACTTACTATGTTTGTGCTTTTGGAAATGGAACTTTACATTAACGTAACGTTAAGCTTTTTATTTGCATTTTAGGCTCATTTTCAGTACATATGTTCTTTCTGCGAATGTAATAGTTGTCAGTTATTATCAATTATCAAAAGACTAGAGTCAACGTTTTCGGGTTCATGGTACTAACTAACTCATGTTAAATTAAAGTAAAATTATTTGTATGTTATATAACACGGTCATGCCAAAGATCTGGATTGTTTTGCATTAAGTTCCATTAAGAACCATTAAGTTCCGTCGTCACGACACAGAATTCCCACCACTGATCTAGTGATTCAAACATATACGTTGGTGAAAGTACGCAGCGATATAAACAAATAAAAGTATTTATCTTAGCATTGATGACGTTTTCTCACGTCTCTTCGTAATGGGCCATTCACACGGTACGCGGCAGTCGCATTCGTCCAGTTCATTTTCAATGGGAAACATGCGGTAAGCGGCAAAACGCGGGCGTTTTCATTGGCGGAGCGGAGGCGGTGCGCAATCGGTGCTCGTGCACCAAAAATCCTGCCGCTTCCACGGGCACGGCTCTTTACGGCAGGCGCAGCTGGAGGTAAAGATCGTTTGAACTGTTATTGACTTCCCAGCGCTGTACGATACGTCGAAAATCTCATACACAAATAAGAAGATTTTGCATTTCTTTCAAAAGCCTGTTCCTGGGATGCATTGTTTAGGTTAGCCTACTTGGGTTACCTGATACAAAATCGTATTTCCCACAGATTCTATACATCAGCATGTGCAAGTGATGACGCTCCACAGGCAAATCGATTTAAGCAACATTAGTTGGCCCAAACGAAAAATGTTTATTAAATCATTGAAGACAGTAAGTGAAATTAAACAAATAATCACAAAAACACAGAATTTTATGTTTTATTTCGTTTTTAGCAAATACAAGTGGGACCTTGTTGGTTGTATGCGTGGCAACGTCCGCCCCGGCACCGCGACGCGAGCACCGCCTAGACTTCACAAAGCGCTTCAACTAGAGAGAAAGGCGGCTGCCGCGTGGCAATAGGCCCTTTTCACAATGACGTAACTTAACTTTCGCCTTTTCGAAAAGCAGTGTATCAAAACATCTGTCTTGCAACAAACAAGAAGAACTACTTCCGTTTTGCCGTCGCGCTGGAATTTAACAACTGTGAAAAAAAAAACGGACAGAACACGTATTCAAGTACTTATCCTAGCACCTTCGCTAACACAAAAAGAAAACAAAACACTTACCTTCATAACCAAACAGGTACTGTTCAACGAAGAATTTGTATCCTTTATCTATCTCTGATCTTGTCGTAAGCGAAAATGTGTCATACACGATTATATAGAAAATACAAAAATGAGTAAAAACACACAGATCACTCTCCGAGAATACACGCACACACACAGGTTGATTTTAAGACGCTCAGATCCATCATCATCATCATGACTGTTCTACTGCAGTGTTGTGTTGCAGGTGTGACGTGTGTGATGGTTGAGAAGATGGGGGCCAAAGGTCAAAGGTATTTTAAGGCGTCCCAGAAGACAGGGAAGAAACGCGGCGCACAGGGAGGCGGTGATGCTGCGGGGAAGAGAGCGAGACTGGACGCCATGACCGTGGGATATTACCGGCGCATCTGTGACAGACTGAAGGAGGGATTCACAGAAGACGAGGAGAGAGGTGACATCAGTGATTCTCTGCTCAAACACGCCGTTCGTCACAGCTGCAGAAACGCTTCAAGTCCTCCGTTATTGAAATAAATAACAGTTTGTCGCAGGAGCGGAACAACATGTTGTGTACAAAACGGATCATTATGAGTGTGTGTTTATGTCTCTGTGCGTTGTGAATGCTCAGATCTGTTTGTGGAGAACGTTCTGGCAGAGGTGAAGGGCAAAGCTAACCTTGTCGCCATGGATATGACGGGCAGTCTGGCTCTGGAGAAGCTGCTGTCCTTGGCCACAGTCGTCCAGGTGGGGGAGGTGCTTGCGGAAATGGGCGGAGACACGGGGTCAGAGTTCAGACGTGTAGCGTGCCATCCGTGTGGAGGTCATGTGATGGAGAGCGCTTTGAGACAGACACACAGGTGGACAGGTGAGATTCACAGCGATGGACGGCTTGAGAGCGTATGCTACATCTATGATATGTGTTCAAATGTTCTGTATAACATCTGTCAGATAAGGCACATGAGGACACTTGTTTGTGATGACTGTTTGTTATAAAGAGGAAAACGGAAGTGCAGAAGAGAAATCGGATGTCGCACAGACGGAAGAAGAGGATTGTGGGATGTTGGAGGTTCAGGTGCAGCGTCTGTGTGGAGTGGTCAGAGAAAACATCACAGAATTCATCAAAGATCCGCACGGATCTCACGTGCTCCGAACGCTCATACATGTGCTGGCAGGCTGTTTGACTTCAGAACCGTCTGACGCTCAACACGGTAACACACACACACACACACAACACATAATTATTCACACAAACACAATTATTAATAGGTGTTAGGTGTGTTAATCTTATACTGAAACATGTCTGACTCTCTCAAATGGTTCGTACTAAATCTGACAGTGAAAAAGGACCGAAAATCCACAAGCGAGATGAGAGATTTTGAGATTCCAGCATCATTCTGGTGGGAGCTGAAGTATCTGTCTGATTCTCTGATGGAAAACCTCAACGGTAACTTCTGCCGTCATGTCGAGATCCAGCGCCATTAGAGTTCAGATCCCAGTGTTCTTCATCATCATCTTCATCATGTTTATTTACAGTCTGTGCGACCAATCCCAGCGCCAGCGCCACTCTTCAAACGCTACTCACCGTCTGTCACAGGAAGAGACCCATACTGTGTAAAAAACTCAACAAGAGCATTATGGGATACCTGACATCACTCAGTTCTGCTCCTGGAGTCAGGTGATATTCAAAGCATTTCTCTTTTCCAAACAATGAAAACATTCAGCGCCTTAAAGGGACACTTCACCCAAAAACCATCATTTCCTCGCCTTCCAGTTGTTCCAAATCTGTCTAAATGTCTTTGTTCTGATGAACACAGAGAAAGATATTTGGAAGAATGCTTGAAACCAAACAGTTCTTGGCCACCATTGACTCCCATAGTAGGAAAAAATACTTAAATCATTTTTTTTCATCGTTGAACACAAAAGAAGATATTTTGAAGCATGTAGGACAGCAGACAGTTCTTGGTAACAAGCATCCGTCCAAATATCTTTCGCTGTGTTCAACCAAACAAAGACATTTATACAGATTTGGAGCGACTAGAGAAAGTAATTTTCATTTCTGGGTGAACTGTCCCTTTAAATGTTCCCTTTTGTGTTACCAAAGTGTAATTGATGCAGATTTTAACAAGAAGATTCAACATAAACTGTGTTGGTTTCTAAGCGTATCGTGTGCTCAGCAGTTCACAGAAACCATGTCCTGTCAACAAACATTATCTTTATGTTGTTTTCTATTCATGTTTAAAGGTTTAAAAAGTCAAAACCAGGTAACGCAAAGATTTCATTTGAAGGGAGTTAGGCAAGGGCGTGTTTGTGTTTTTCTTCACATTATCAGTGTTTTAAGATTTTTGTTTGTGATGTATACAAGCTGTGGTGAAATTTTAATCTGATAAACTCGATGGACTGTGCAAACAATATCTTCTGAGAAAAAAAAATACTGTATATATTAGGGATGCACCGATACCTCATGTGACATAACTGACTGAAATTTGTTGTGAAATTTGCTTTAAAAGTTTGTGACAAGCACATCAAATTATTTATTTTTTCATAATGTGTTTAAGGTAGAGTTGTTTGTAACTTTGAAGCTTTTCTATTTTTAATAGTCTCACTGTGTTGTGAAACGGTACAGGCATCGGCAAGTACCAGAATAAAAATATTGAAACTCGTCTTTAAAAAGTATCGGTGCATCCCTAGTATATATATAAGAGTACAATCATTTAATCGTCAAAATAATTAAAAAGTAAAACTAAAAATGTAAACTTTGAAAGAACTGAACTAAAAATGTAAACTTTGAAAGAACTGAACTAAAAATGTAAACTTTGAAAGAACTGAACTAAAAATGTAAACTTTGAAAGAACTGAACTAAAAATGTAAACTTTGAAAGAACTGAACTAAAAATGTAAACTTTGAAAGAACTGAACTAAAAATGTAAACTTTGAAAGAACTGAACTAAAAATGTAAACTTTGAAAGAACTGAACTAAAAATGTAAACTTTGAAAGAACTGAACTAAAAATGTAAACTTTGAAAGAACTGAACTAAAAATGTAAACTTTGAAAGAACTGAACTAAAAATGTAAACTTTGAAAGAACTGAACTAAAAATGTAAACTTTGAAAGAACTGAACTAAAAATGTAAACTTTGAAAGAACTGAACTAAAAATGTAAACTTTGAAAGAACTGAACTAAAAATGTAAACTTTGAAAGAACTGAACTAAAAATGTAAACTTTGAAAGAACTGAACTAAAAATGTAAACTTTGAAAGAACTGAACTAAAAATGTAAACTTTGAAAGAACTGAACTAAAAATGTAAACTTTGAAAGAACTGAACTAAAAATGTAAACTTTGAAAGAACTGAACTAAAAATGTAAACTTTGAAAGAACTGAACTAAAAATGTAAACTTTGAAAGAACTGAACTAAAAATGTAAACCTTGAAAGAACTAAACTAAAAATGTAAACTTTGAAAGAACTGAACTAAAAATGTAAACTTTGAAAGAACTAAAAATGTAAACTTTGAAAGAACTAAAAATGTAAACTTTGAAAGAACTGAACTAAAAATGTAAACTTTGAAAGAACTAAACTAAAAATGTAAACTTTTAAAGAACTAAAGTAAAACTGTGTTATTGTGTGTCTTCTGTCAGTCCTCTCCTGGTGTTTCTGAAGGATCCGTCGTGCAGTCATCTCATTCAGACGGTCTTTAAGTTCTCTCAGAAAGCTCTGCTGCGTGACGTCTATAAGAATCATTTGAAAGAACAGCTGATGTCTCTGGCTCTTCATCGCATCGCAAACTTCACCATCCAAACCCTGATCGCAGTCTCCAGCGGTCTCAAACTGGTACCTCATCACGCACATCTTCACTTCTGAAGTCACGTCAGTCTAAAGGAGAGAGGTTTTTGTTGATATGTGCTTCATCTCTTGTAGTTTCTGAAGATCTTTGATGAGCTGATGGAAGGCTTTGAGGCGGTGCTCGCCGCCGGTCACATGGGTGTTGTCATTCAGCTTGCAGAGAGCTGCGTGCAGTGGGAGGAGAGACAGGACACACTGATGCAGCGCCTCCTACAGGTGTGAAAGACTCATGACATACATCATCTATTACACACACCCGCGAGGATGATGACGTTTTCTAGGCCAAGACCCAGAAACAAGTTAGCATCCAGGTTCCCTTCTTTCAAGAGTTAAGGATTTTTTTAATGGGTTAATGGTTTAAATGTCACGAGCCCTAAAATATTTTCAGTAATACACAGATATTTTAGATACAAAAAATAAATAAATTTGAGTTCTTTTTGGTTTTATTGTAGTTTAATTATTATTTTGAACGGGCTATTATTTTAATTTTTTTAGTTTTTCATAAAGCAATTTTATTTTGCGCTTTTGACTTTTTATTCTTTATTTCTTTAAGTTGCCGTACAAGTTGATTTTTATTTCAGTTTTAGTTTACTTTTTATTTATATCCAGTTGATCATTTTAGTGGCTAAACTTATTTCACTTTATTGCTAAGGAAACATAAGGTTTTCAAATAATATTTAATTTATAATATTATTTGAAAAAAAAAAAACATTTAAGCCCATATTTTAGAGGCCGTTTATACGACGGTTAAAAGTAAAGAAAAATACGTTTATGCGTTGTAGTCGTTCTTTTCAAAAAACGTAAAAACTTTTCGATTTTTCATCGTGTAAACGTGGCCTCAGTTGACCTTTAATTAACAGAAGTCTTCTAATAGTTTTTGTTTTAATTAACTATAATAACCCAGGTAATACCTCAACTTTAAAATATCAAAAATATGGTCACAATTCCAAAAATGTAAATGGAGATTCATTGCAACAGTGGTGTAGTTTGTTCATAGCCTAATTTTGCTTTTATATCTGGACACAACTTTTCGTTTATGAAGATTATCTTGATGATCACAGAGCTTCTTTATTACAATAATCAGAATGTACCATGGGAAAAAGCCTATTGACTATTAAGAGGGAATCAGTGTGATGCTAATGCAGTGTTGGCCTTCAAAAACTGCATCACGCGGGTCACATGATTCACAGTTTTTCTCTGTTATTTCATCACACGGCCGAGTTAAAACGTCTTTTATAGAGAGAACACACATGAGCAGGTGCACAGATAAACAGCTTTCTATCATTTGTGGAAATGTACCAAAGAAAGATAAAGCAAATATTTTCCTCCCTTTGCATTCTCGCCGCAAGGACAAAAGGCAGATTCCTGTCAGAGACGAGGGCGTTCTTCTGATGTTAAAACACATAACTTCAACTTTTACTCGTGAAAGAACAAACACAGATGTAATAACAGTCTTACAGTAGCATAGACCGGCTCATGCGATTCACCACACATCAAATGTCTCTTGACTGAAACGTTTCCTGTCATCATTTGTTCTGAAGGTGTTAGACAGATATTATTGTAACTATACTTTTAGTTTCTATCATTACAAAACAAACATTTGATTTAAATTAGGGCTGGCCGATATATAGTGCGATTCTTATGCTGGGTTCACACTAAACGAGAATATTCGCGTTCCACGCTCTTTATTACTCGCGGGAAAAGTTTATTATTTTCGCGTGAGTGATGCGTTCTAGCAAATATTTTCAACCTTTGCGGAAGACGAGATTGACGCATGTTCGTGGCAATCGCGCTACCAGATTCGCGTCATTCGCACCGCCTGCCGCAAGTTCGCATCTATACGCGTCATTGCATTGACTTTGTATGTAATTTACTCGCGCAAAACGTTTAATTCACGTTTAGTGTGAACCCAATGTTATGCTCTCACTTTCTCAATGACTTACGGGCAACAGAAGAAGAACGATTAGTTCCAGGAAATGCCAGTGGTCATATTCTATCGCCCTTCTTCAAACCTTTTCAGGTATTTTCATGACAATAAAGTATATTTATAGTGATGGTGTTTGACGAGTGTTGCTTTTTCAAATGCACGTTATAAACGACTCGATCTCGTCGGGATTTTAGATCGAGCAGCACTTCCTACTGATCAAAGAGCCGTAGTTCACGGAAGAGCTGTGCAGAAAACACAGAATCCATTTAGACATGTATAATTAGCGTGAATCGCGATATATATCGCCCAGCCCTAAAACGTTGTTTTTAAAATCAATGCCTTAAGGTCTTCGCACATACAGTCCGAAATTTTCATATGCGTTTTTCCGTATTTGGCGCTGGTTTGTACGGTGTCTCTGAATTGTCAAAACGCCTCTCAGAATGCTTGCAACGGATGCGAAAACGCAGAAAATGGAACCCGGTCCGAATTTTTTTATGATGGACGAAAATAACGGAGGCGGTGAGTAAATGTGATTGACACACAAATGTGAGGTCGTATTTATTTTTTAACGTGCGGAAATTTCGGACTCGATGTGCAGTGGTCTTTAGTCTGAATAATGAAGAATAATGAAGAATAATCAGAGCTCAGAACACATGCGAGACCTCAAGAGGCTACTTGACAAACCGACGAGAGAATATTTCTGTAAATTTATCGAAGATCACCTTTTTATCTATTTAGGACGATCTTTAAACACACACAAAAAATAAGATCGAATGAGTAAATGACCCTAAACCTGTATCCATTTGATTTGGACTCACTTGATATGTTTGTCACACTTAATTTCATTGTTTTTTTAAGTGAAACAAATGTGTTGTGCTCCTTCAAGAACCTTTGCACATAAACATTCTGTTGTCAGCTGCAGATGATCAGATCGATAGAAGCTGGAACATGTGTGATGTAATGTTAAATGGACTTTATTTCCCATCAGGCCTTTCACTGCAGCGACCCAGCATCACGTCACACATCATGTCTGCCTCTGTTTCTGTCTTTACTGGCGTATGAAGTGCATTACCAGACCGAGACAGCAGGGGACGCCACCGTCACACAGGTACAGACAGACATCATGGTAGTCAGCCGTCTCTTTCATATCTAAACTGTGATCGTGTCTCTGTGTGTTCTGTCTGCACGCAGCATCCTCTGACCATATGTTATCACGGGTCTCGGCTGGTTCAGGCTTTGGCTAAGTTTAAAGATCGGTCGATACTGATGAACAGTCTTCACGCTCTGAGTTCGGCGGATCTGAGGATACTGGGGACGGACAGCGCCGGCAGTCACGCTCTGCAGGCTCTGGTGACATCAGCCAGCGATAAAGGCCGGGGAAAGTTCCTCAGAAAGCTGGAGGTAAAACACGTCCCGATGCTGCAGAGATCTAAACGCTGACATGTGGATGAAATTCACTGGAAATGTTTTGCGGCAGGAGCTGTACGTTCAGTTGGCCTGTTCCAGGTGCGGCAGTCGTCTGCTGGAGGCGGTGTGGAACAGCGCCACCGTCAGTCAGAGACAAAGCATCGCTGAAAAACTGGGTACGTTTGACTCGTGTTTAACAGCTGACATTATCTGAAGTGATGTGCGACACGGGTTTCCTTCAGCTCAGGAGAGAACCGTTGCAAACTTTCTGTAGCTCAAGGGATTATGGGTAATACGATGCACACATTCTTAGATCCATGGCATAAAATATAAAGAGTTTATTTCCGTTTTTTAAATCAATGTTTTGTATTATATTATCATGTTTTTATTGTGTTAGTTAGCTGTGTTTTTGGAGTTATTATGGCTTGAATCAAAACTAACCAACTGCAGTTTGCTTGATATTCATTGGAATGCGCAATAAAAAAACTGGATTTTTGAACAATTTTAAAAACTTTTTGGAAATAAACTCTTCATATATTAAACGTATTAAAAATACATAAACATTCTTGAAATCGAAATGCATAAATCCTCATTTTACAGGAATGGAGAAATATTCAAGTGAAATGCACGTCATTATTGGTTATATTTTTGTGTCGTAAAAACATGCTCCTCATGTTGACTCTTTTCTTGCTTTTTTATTAAAACAGTCTCTCTTTTTAGGCTCGTTTTGTAAAATGCCAGATGTGTTCAGAGAGTTTTACTTGCGTTTAAAGAAAACCAATGCACAAAAATCTAATGTTTTCCTTTGTGTTCTTATAAAGGTTTGCGCAACAACTTTGTCAGAATGGACATGCGCACGGTGTTGTCGTACAAATGAACGACCAAAACACACGTTGTGAAAACGTTGTGATTAGTTACACACGGTTGTTGATTCAGTCGCATTATATCTATCTCAGATTATTCTCAAGCGTTTGTGTATCGTGACACACACTGAAGTTGTGACGGTTGTGTTTTTATGTCCCCAGTGCCCAGTGAGAATCAGCTCCGATCCGATCAGTTCGCACGACACGTTTGGGCTAAGTTTGGTCTGACGCACTTTTTGAAGCGGCGGTCGGCCTGGCTGGAGGTTCAGACGGGAGAGTCGAAGAAACTGAAGATGTTTCGTGACATTCTGGAGTAACGGCGGTTTCTTCATCACTCGTTTCACCTTTAATTATGTCAATACTCATAAATGTACGGTTTCGTAAATAAAAACATCAGGAACACGTTGGTCTCTGGTGTTTTGAAGCAAATGTGATTTTGTGCGGGTTGTGCCGTGTTTTTGTCGCGTCGGGTGAAGGTCATCGTGGATGGAGCAGATACGAGTCCAGCTGTGGTCTCTCTCTATCTGCGTGGGAGCGGACCATCAGACCGTCGGAATCTGTTCGCCGGGGCGATGTGACATTCAGCTGTAGAATTCTCCTGACGTAGTCAAAACCAAAGAGCTGATACGAGACCGACACAAGGACCCCTGAGAACTTGGCACAGTAGTGCTCGTGAGTGCGATCTGTGAACTTTTACCAGGTTTACCTTTCTCACACTTCACTATAATGAAGTATACTACAGTATTTTTTCATGCGGTTAAATAATAAAAACAACACCCGTGGCAAAGCCCTGATGTGCAGCAGCTTGCATACTTTAAAATGAGAAGCGAGATTAAGCAGTGTGACCGCACCGTTAACTTCCTGAAAAGGGTTTTATGAAGTTAGTTTGGTGTCGGCGATGTGATTTCTCAAGAGAATTCAAGGATTGCGGGTTTCCTGAGGGTCCGGTCCGATCCTCCCTCGTTAGTGAGCACTCATTAGCGAGCTGTTGATGGATAAGAAGTCTTAATTGTGCCGGACCGCGGAGCGTCCATCTGCCTCAGACCTGCAGCTGTGAGCTGGTATCTGCTCGTGGAGATCTCACAGCTGCTCTCCATCTGCACCACAATGTCTCGTGAACACCTTTCAACGAGAATATTTCTCTAGTTATTGTTCATTGTGTGTCCGTGTCAAAGATCCTTCAGTTTCACCCATGATAGCAAGAGAACCTATCTTTTCGTATTTAGAAACATTCAACTAGAAAGTGTGTTGAACTTCATTTTTATGTTGATGATATTGGTATGATATTCAGGGGTTTATCACTCGATTCATCGGTGTAGCTGCGTCGGGACTGTTTTTGTTTATTTTACAAACCTATTTAAAAATACAGTACACTGAAAAAAGTGCGGAGTCAAATTTACTTGAAAAAGCTAGTGAAAGGTCACTCAGAAAATGTGAGTAAATCTTAAAGGAGCTTTCGTGTTAAAGCTAAACACAATTCATTCTCAGAAGAAATTCTCAGGTAGCGTTTACATTGAAATTTCAAGTAAACTTCACTCGCTCTTCATTTGTAACCCCGATAGTTAAAACCCACCATTATTGTGATCAGTGTTTCATTCAGGTGGGCTCTTGACTCATGAGTTTTAACATCAAGTTTTCTTTGACTATTAAAGGAAAATATTAAAGTGCACTTGCTATGTCACAGAAAAATGATGGTAACGAGAGATTTTTGGTGTGTTCACAAGGTGATACCATCATTTTGAATTACGTAAGTCACAATGAGTGTGTTGATTTTACAGTATATGATGAAATCATTTTGGTGCTGCGTATCCTTTTCTTTTAAACAAAATAGGCTAAAATTGAAAAGCAAAATTGAGCAAACTAGCCACACAAAAGACATCAAGAATCAGTGTATGAATCCCAACAAAAGCAAACGTCATGCTGCAATGCATGCTGGGTAACATCACAGTACAAAACTCATTCATGACTCCCAGCATGCATTGCAGTTTATCTGAATTAGTTCAATGATTGTCACCATTGTTGAGGTTTGTATGATGAGTGTTGACATTTCAGTGTATATATCTATGTTCTGAAGTATATTTACACTCTTCTCATTGAAGGCTTAACCTCTTTATTATTTATAGACAACCACAGTCATTTCTTTTTATTAGGGGCTTCCAAGAATAAAACACAACTTCACCTTAACTTTTGTTTAAGCATCTTCTTTTACGCCACAAATGATTGTGAGTCAAACTTTACTACAGGCACAGAAAGAGGAGAATTGTCTTAAAGAACTCATGAGTCAAGAGCCCAACTAAATGAAACACTGACCACAATAACGGTGGTTCGTGATGCTGGTTTCTTACTATCTGGGTACAAATGAAGAGCGAGTGAAGTTTACTTGAAATTTCAATATAAACTTTACCTGAGAAGTTTTAGCTTTTACATGAAAGCTCCTTTTAAATTTACTCACATTTTCTAGTGAAAAAGGTTTTCAGCTTTTACTAGCTTTTTTCCAAGTAAATTTGACTCCACAATTTTTTCAGTGAAATAATAGCAATTGTTATTATCTTTTAGAGGAATCTGGGGCCGGAATCACCAAATGTGCTTAGGACAAAATATAAGGTTGTTCTCGAGATAAATTATAGGAAGCTTGTAAGAACGTTCTTTCTTAAGAAGTTCTCAAATATTTTCTTAGGAACATCATTTTTTCATAAGAACGAACACACATTTGCTTTATGAATCAATCTTGAGAGAACAAATGTAAGAACTGTCTTAAGAAGTTTTTTCGGGAATACAAAACATTCCTAACATTTTTCTTAAATAAGCATTTAAGAAAAAAATATGTCAGGATGAATTTTCTTAAAATACTTTTAACATTCACAGGCAACTTATTCAACTCTTGAGCACCTGGGTTTAATTGTCAAATTACTCTTTAAAAGTAATTAATTACTAGTTACATATTCAATAGTGTCATTAGATTAATGTACAAATGACTTTCTCCAAAAAGTATTTAATTACTAATTACTTTCTATATCCTATTTCAACCTTGATTAATGAAGTGATTCAAGGACAGACATGAAACGGCTCTTTTAATTCTTTAAATAAATTATATATATATAAATACATAAAGTATTATTAACTGACCAAAGTATTACAAATGTGAGAATTATACATTAAAGCAGGGATTTTAAAGTTAGACTTAGAATTTTGATGTTAATTCCAGTATTGTACACACATATTATTACTTTAATTACATCAGAAGTAACTGTAATTAAATTACAGGAAAAAATAAGAGTAATCCTTTACTTCCTTTTTCAAGGGGAAAGTAATTAAATTACAGTAACTAATTACTTAGTAACTAGTTACACCAACACTGCACCTGAGTATTGATAAGACCTGCGACCATACGTGTTTTTAAAACGTCAATGTAATATCCATCAGATTTATAGTATTATAAGTGTTTTTCATTTACCCTAGAGAAATAGGAACTTAGGAGCTCTTTTATTCAATATCTTGTGTACCATTTTAAGTTTAAGGTGTACTAGACAGACGTCAGCTCTTCTCAAGAGTTGTGAATAAATTGTGAATGACATATTTGTTATGTTTAAATGCACAATAATAATCAGTCCTGCTGATGTTTTGACTATAGTGCTCTCTTCAGCCTTCTGCTGTTGCTATGGTTACCCCATCACATCCCTGAATTTAGTGCCACGAGGAGATAAATTGTAATAATGATAATAATAAGTGAAATGAAATGGATATTAAATAATAACACAGCTGACAGAAGCACATCCATAAACCAAAATAAAGGATTGACTCAAAGGACGGGACAGTGAGTGAGTGAATCATCTGCAGCACGTTCTGTGCGCTTCTGCTGGTGTTTTATTAAGACTTCCTTTTGTTTTGGCTTTTGGGGGGTCAGATGACCTCCGCTCTACCCTGCTTTAATTCACACCCTGCCTCCGTCTTCAATCTCGAGTTTCAGTGAAGCAGACTGACAGCAGGGCCAGATCTTTAATGCATCTCTCAACCCACTGCCGGGGGTATAATCTGCCGTGCCGAGGGTCTTATCTGCGTGTAAGGTGTTTTGTATCCTTATTATGAGAACATGTAGAACAGACAGCTGTCTAAAAGATTGGCACAAATCTGATGTGCAAACGCCCACCATCCCTCTGAAGGTCGAGAGGTCCACGCACATACACGCCAAACAATAATAAATACATGCCTGTGTGTGTGGATTATTTATTTAATAAAGCACGTTTCTCTTTCAAAAGTCTGATGGTCCTGACTGCTGTTTTAAAAAGAAAATCATGTTGTAGGCCTTTAGGTTGGACCAATAACGTAATATTAATATACATTATTTAAAGAAACTAAACTTACCAAACACGAAAGTTTTGATCCTTAAATGAAAAATGTAAACTAGTATTGAGTCATCAGTATTGAGGCCTGTTTACTATAGTATACTGTGGTAAAAAAAGATATGATGGTATTTTTGAACTTTAAACATTATTGTGGCCTAAAATTCTACTATACTATAGTATAACGACTTTACAAATAAAACAAAACAACAATGGTTCAATATTTAAACCGTGACACAACTAACCATGGTAATGAATTGTGTTAAACATGGAGATTATACTTTAAAAACATGGTTAGGCAACTGCACTTTTATTATGACACAACCTTTTCGTGAGGGATAAATATACTGTAATATTTAGTATACTACAGTATTTGAAGAGTTTGGTTACGAAATGAGATAACTCCATTTAAAAAAATCAAAAATCATGTCTTTTATTATGTTATCGTGCTTTTATTGTGTTAGTTAGCTGTATTTGTTGAGTTATTATGGCTTAAATCAAAACAAACCAACTGCAGTTTGATTGATATTCATTGGAATGCACAATAAAAAAAAAGAAAACTAATTTTGTAACCAAACTCTTCATTTGTTCATGTGGGGTTATTAAAGCACAAAATGCAGGTGATGACTGTAGACACTTCTGTCAGTCACGTACATTATCGTTTCTAAGTGAATAAAACTGTACGTGATGGAAGTATTTAATGTAACGGGCATGAAATCTGTCGCACACCAAAAAACTGAGGTAAAAAAGCGGCACGCGGGACCGTCGGAGGGTGTAAAAGCCATCCATCCGATCCATTAAGCTGTCGGCATGTGGTCCACATCCGAAGGTCATTTCCCGTTAGGCGTGCTCGCGCGCACACTTCAGCTAGTACGCTGCGTCTCTGATGTGTACTTCACTCACCGGAAGTGAGATATCTCGCAGAGACGCTCGCGTCCATGCGCAGGAGAAAAACTGCGGCCCTCGCGCGCACAATGGAAGGATGCTCGCTCTGTTATTCCAGCTCGAGAGCGCTGAGTGGAGCTGTGCGAACCTTCACGTCTCGTGTGTGACGGAGATGATGATTGATGTCTGGAAGTTCATTTACAGGCCTCACCGTGTGTGGGGGTCCGCATTTTCGTGACTTGCACCCGAAAGTGAGCAAAACCTGACCAAGTCATTGTACACAATAAAGTAAACCGCGTTTTTGTTTTCTTAATTGTAAAAAGTGTTCTGTGTTCGAGTCTGTCTAAGAATGTTTAAATCTGCAATAAATCTGGGCATAATTGCCAGTCAAACCGGTTTAAAATGTGTCTCATGTTATAAGAAGTAATAATGTGTGTGAATGTTTTCTACACACAACTGTGTTATTTCACTAACTCAGTTTCCCAAAAGCGCGTGGTCGCGAGAGTGAAATCTAAGCTTATCAATGGGGGTCATTTTCTTTTTAAAATTCATGTGCCCTCATAATCTTCAATTAAAATCTGAAAATGCACTTCCGCCCTGAAATGACTATCCATCTCAAATGACGTAAATAAGACGGCTTGGGCGGAGCCTCCGTTAACTCCTCCCCTTCAACTGTCAGTCTGCTGCCAGTTTCATTTCAAAATCAATGCAACCGCTGTTTTACACATCCAATCAATTCGCAGAGAAAAACGCAAGCCACGCCCACTCATTGTCTCTGAAATTATTAATCACTCGGAAATGCGTCAGAATACGGAAGTAAAAACGATCGCAATTTCCGGTTCACGGGGACTTTAAAGCTTGAGAATCTGACGCGTGTCGCTGTCAGTCTTCAAAAGGGCAGCTTGTAGGAATGTCAAATTTCGATTGATTTCTGCGGAGGCCACGGTGCATTGTGGGAAAGACTGTGAGCCTTTGATGGTGGAAAGATGGATGTTTCCACGCGCGTCAAAAGCAGCGGCGCGCTGGCGTCAGTGTGAACGCACGGTAAGATAAGATACTCGCTTCAGAAATCACACACGTTATATTATTTAACAAACTAATGCATATATGAGGAGCGTCAGGCCATAAAAATCTAATTATCTTTTTACGTTGACTTCTGCACCAGATGTTGTGCGTTTTATGTATTTATTTAAATTCTTTGATTTATTTTTTATGGAGGCCCCTGTTTATTTATGTATTGACTATAGACATGAATGGTTTGATGTTATTTTAGTTTGTAATGGTCACTTAATGCTCCAGAAAATCAAGCAGATGTCATGACATTGCAACAGTTTAAAGAGAATCTTGCTGAGAAAGTTAAAGATAAATGAAACATGCATTGCTGACTGATTGACATCACAACACGTTTTGAAGATGTTAAGCGTTACATGTTTGCACCGGCCCAATGACTGATGTCTACATGTTTGCAAATGAAAGTGTTTCTGCTCACATATACTGTATGTGATGCATTTCATTGCATGTCTGATCCATTAGATTAATAGCATCAGACGTCTCAACAAGATGCGAGATTCACATCCTAAAGGAATAGTTTAGAACACAAAAATCTAAATTCAGTCATCATTTATTTTCTCTCATGTGTTTGTAAATCTGTATGCGAGTCTTTCAGTGTAACACAAAAGAAGATATTTTGAGAAATGTCTCTGTGGGTTTGTGTTCATACAATGGAAGTCAATGGGGTTCAGTGGTGTTTGATCAACATGCTTCTAAATATCTTCTGTCGTGCTCTGAACAAGAAAGAAGGTCACACAAGCGCCGCTTATGGAATAAGTATAACGTGAGCCTGAGTGTACACATGAAAGAAGTGACATCAGCCACACATAATGAAAACGCCATGTTGTCCACCTGAAGCTGAATATTCCCTCACTTGTGCCGAATCCAAACACGAGTATAGTCTTTCATCTCAGGAATTACACACCCGCTGACCTCATCACGTGGAGGAGTGAAGGGCTTCTGAGCGGCCGATGTGAAGGAGGCCAGGATCTCACCACCAGCTTTTGTGTTCTCCGCGCCGGACGGAAATTTCATTAGAAACCGAAGGAACGTGACAGAGAGGTCACCATAATCTTTATGATGAGATATGACAGCAAAGATACGACACAGAGCGACTCGTAACACAGTCTTCCTCGTGTTTTCTTTCTCTGTTCTCCAGGGAACACACCGAGCAAAAATCTATTTCACCAACTTTTTGACATGAAATCATACATCACTTGTTTTTAAAGCTCGTTTTGGATACGAGTTAGTATATGACAGAATGAGTTTGACCTCATGTTTTCATCAGATGTTTGTTTATTTGTTGTACAGCTCAGCTCAGGTAACTCGGGTTTTTCCTGCATAGAAAAATTGGGGGAAAATTGTCTTCACACTGCGTGTATTCTGTCAACAGACTGTCATTTGTAAGTGCAGTTGCGGCATTACGCCACAAGGTCGGCGCTGTTTCGTTATGAGTCCAGTGAGGCGCTGACGAGTTGCAGTACAAGAGCTAATAGGAGCTGCATTAGCTCGGTTTCACGGCTTTTCGGGTGACTATCGTTTGTTTTGCATCCAAGTACGTTCAATTTCTTAAAAGGGTTTCTTAAATTAACGTGGCGTACATCACTGTGTAATGTTTTAAGCTGTGCAGTTGGCTTGTTGAATCGGCGTTATAAGGTACACAGCGAGTTCGCCACTATGAACGCACATTGCGATCAGAATGACTCGCAAACAAATGACTCCTTTGAACCGATTCGTTTAAACTGTTGAAACGTTTAAGTCACTAGCGAATATAAAAAATCAGTGAATCATTCAAAGCTCAGTGAACCGCAAGAGAACGCAGGATGTGAATGAGCTTTGCTCATTTACTAAGTCTGGTTAATTTAGTTGGCTATTGTGGGCTGAAAAGTTAGTTGAAATGGATAAAAAGCTTTATTTGATTTAAAACGTTTCTGTTTGGTTGAATAAAAGTAGTGTTTTATATAACTTAATAATTGTCATTCTCGTCAATTTTTTTATGTTTAAAAGTCCCCGTGATCCGGAAGTTGCGATCGTTTTTTCTTCCGTATTTTGACGCATCTCCGAGTGAAAAAAACAGTGGGCGTGGCTTCGTCTTTGCGATTTCATTGGTTGTATAAAAACAGTCGTTGCATTTTGAAATGGAACTGGCAGCAGACTGACAGTTGAAAGGGAGGAGTTAACGAATGCTCCGCCCAAGCCGGTTATTTAAAATGGATTGTCATTACAGGAAGGAAGTGCATTTTCAGATTTTAACTAAAGATTATGAGGGCACACACATTTTAAAAAGAGAACGGCCCACATTTATAAAATATTTACAATAAACGCTGCAATATTTCATGAGGCTTTGTAATTTTTAATTTCACTTGGACTTCAATATGTAAAGTGTTTGGTTAAACCACTTAAAGGTACGGTAGGCCTACACGTGCATGTGTGTACAAGATAAGGATGACACCACCTCCGTCTCATTTTGAGGCAGGAAAAACCCAGATTGTGCATTTTATTTCATCAATTACTTGTGTCATAATATATTGGTATTGACAATAACCCGGATTATTGATATTGGGATTATGCTAGACATATGATGAAATCAAATAATCCCAAATTTTGTTTTAAGATCCATCGCTCTGCCTTGTGGCACTCCTTTTTGTAGTGTGATTTACTGGTGTAAACACAAAATAGCAGATGAACTTGATTGATAACGTGATTTATTTGTTTATTTAAATGTCTATTGATATCACCATAATATCGTGACGGTGAATTCTTGGGGTACAATTACCGTGCGGTGAAAGGCTAATACCATGGCAGGCCTATGAAGTGTGTCGCTAATGTTTTCATAGCCGGGCTGTTTGCCGAGAGAAGAGCGTCTCTGTTATTAATAGAGTCTTCGAATCGCTCCGTTGAAGGGCCGAAATGAAATGAAAACACTTCTGCGGACGGTAATGTGTTGACATGTGTGACGAGGCTTTTGATGTCACAGATTCGACGGTGACCGTGATCGGAATGTGCCGTCGAGGAGAAAAAAGCAAAACAACGTACGGATCATTTGCTTCTCTCCCGGCTCCAGCTTGAGTCCATTATTGATGTCATCTTGATCCAATTTGATGAATTTTAGAGGGTTCGCCCGAAGAAAAGGCCCATCCGGAGCAAACCTGGGTCATTTTTCCCTCAGGAGGTTTCTTGCGCTCACACTTTTTCTCCGCACAAGCTCACGAAGCGGCTGATGTATGAGAATCGGGTTTATTTTTGTCTGAATATTGGAGATTGTAGATCAGACCGTCGAGGTGTGTCTCTTTCATGTTGACGCTCATCCAGCGTTCATCGTGGTGTGATTTGTAAAGTCTTAAAGAATCTCGTTCAAGATGAAAGAAGAAACGGGTGGTGCTGCAGATAAATCCAAAGGTTTGGAGCATTAATGCGTCTCGTGAGATCTCGGCCCGTGTGGAGATACGTGATTTGTCATCGGCTGCTGGGTCGGGTAGCGTTGTAAAGTGGTTAACAATTTGTTTTCTAAATTAAAATCCGTTTACCTCCACCCATGGTCGACCCGGGACCCCGTCCCAATTCTTTAAATCTAATAGACGTTTTTTGGCTGATGGGAAAGGGGCCGGCTTTGATCCTCCTGCGGTCCGCTGAGGTAATGCCGCTGTTGTTGCCATGTAGCGTTCAGAGTTGACTAGCATCGTGACGGGGGAAGATGAAGGTTGTGCCCTCACGCTCCGTCCAATCGCCGCGGGCGCTGTAATGCTCCGTCTCTCACTTAATGTTCATTGAATGTGGCAGCGCTGAACTCTGAACCGTTCTCAGAGTTACTACACACTCACAACAGAGAGATCTGAAAACATCATTGTGCTCCAAACTCACAACAAGAACATAACACAACTGGTCAATGTACATTTAACAGTGTATCAGGTGTGTCTGAGTGTGTGTGTGTGTGTCTGTCTGTGTATTTGTGTTTGTTTGCGCATGTGTTTCTGTGCCTATCTGCGTGCGTGTGTGTCTGTGTGTTTGTGCCAGTGCCTATTAATGTGTGTGTGTGTGTTTACGTGTGGTCGTGCGGTGTGTGTGTGTGTGTGTGTGTGTGTGTGTGTGTGTGTGTCCAACAATGAGCGTGTGTGTGCCTATCAATGTGCATGCGTGTGTGTGTGTGTGTTTGCATGCAGTCGTGCGGTGTGTGTGTCTGTCTGTCTGTGTTTGAGCATGTCTGTCTGTGCCTATCAATGTGCTTGTGTCTGTGTAAGTGTGTGTGTTTGTGTACGCTTGTGCGTGTGTGTGTGTGTGTGTTCATGTTTGTATATCCCGGTGGGGACCTAAACCTGAATACACACCAACACATGGGGACTCGTGTCACCGTGGGGACCAAAATTGAGGTCCTCATGGGCACAAAAGCTTATAAATTGTACAGAACAATATTTTTTACAAATCTAAAAATGCAAAAAGTGTTCTATGATCTTTAGGTTTAGGGATAGGGTTAGGGATAGGGGATAGAATATACAGTTTGTACAGTATAAAAACATTACGCCTATGGACTGTCCCCACGGGGTATACCAACAGTGTGTTGTGTGTGTGTGTGTGGTGTGTGTGTGTGTGTGTGTGTGTGTGTGTGGTGTGTGCTGTTGTGGGTGTGTGTGTGTGTGTGTGTGTGGTGTGTGTGTGTGTGTGTGTGCGCTTGCGGTGTGTGTGTGTGTGTGTGTGTGCGCTTGCGGTGTGTGTGTGTGTTGTGAGTCTGTCTGCGTGTTTAAGTGTCTGTCTGTGTGTGTAGTGCGTGAAAACACACAATCATATGTGATTGTACAAGACACATCTTGATCTTTTGTTCTTTGATGACGTCAGATCAGTTCAGCCCTGCGTTCAGAGCAACATTGCTGTAAATAAGTGAAACTTTAATTTATACTGAACTTATGAATGAACGGATCAGATTTATATCTGGCGCACACGAGTCATAATCTGTATGAAGGGCTGAAACTCGTGCGGTGTTAGAGCTGTAACAGCTTATAGAGGGAAACACAGACAGGACGTGAAAGAGCCAGAAGATCAGAAATGAGCATCAGATCAGGAAACACGTGTTTTTACAAGCTCCAAATACAATGGCCGTCATTAACTTTCAATAAGACTTTCATCTGGAGCACAGCCAAGCGGAAGTCACATTACACCATTCAACATTTAAAATAGAGTACTGCTCCTTTAACACAAGAAAATGAGTGGATTTATTGGTCATGCTGCAGCACATTCGATGGCATTTTTCCTACACATGCAGTATGCTTGGAGTTGTCCCATAACTCATCGAGACAGAGAGTGGTCTAGAGAGCAAAACAGCATCACGTGCTCCTGAATTAAAGGGATAGTTGGTCCAAAAATCTCAATTCTGTCATCATTTATTCTCTCTCATGTGATTGTAAATCTGTACGTGACTCTTTCTTCAGTGGAACACAACAGAAGATATTTTGAGAAATGTCTCTGTGGTTTTGTGTTCTTACAGTGGAAGTCAATGGAGTTCAGTGTTCTTCGATGATCAACATTCTTTAAAACATCTTCTGTTGTGTTCTGAAGAAGTAAGAAATTCACACAGGTTTGACATGACGTGAAGATGAATAAATTATGACATAATTCTCATTTTAGAGTGAATTTTCCTCTTAATGTAATGAATGTACATTTTTAATATTGAATATTTATCAATAACAGTATTCGGTCTCACACTTTTTAGCTTCAGACCTTACAGGTGTTAAAGTGACTGTTAGAACCAAAAAGTGACTGTTGAAAAGTCAAAGTGACTGTTCACCCAAAAATAAAACAAATCTGTCATTGACCACGTTTACACGGACAACAATAATCCGATATTAACACGTTTAAAACAATACTCTGATTAAGAATGGACCATGTAAACGGAGCTTTATGAGTTTAGACGGATTAAGCGAATCAAAATCGAAGTAAACACAAATGAATTAAGACGGGTGCAGTACTCTTATTTTAGTGGCATTATGGAAGTGCGGTATAGACATGTACAGGCCTTAATCGCACTATTAGCGGCGCGTAGGAACTTTCGCGGCACTTTGCGACAGGTTACACACACGCACAGCAGTGGACAGCCGTTTCATTTACGGCAAACAACATGGCTTCGTTTTTGGTCCGAACGGGAAACAAGAAAGATGCCAACAATTCTAGAAAATAAATGAAACCCCAAACACTGAATGTGGTACCATGGCGAAGACCAACTGTTTGTTGACACATGAAGTTAAGGAGGGAACGTCGAACGGCGGCGCTTAGGGACGTAATGACGTATGCCATTAATCCAACTATGTGGTGTAACATGTAACATGTAAAAGGGGAACATGAGAGGTATATTCTTAAAGCAACTCATGTAAACACCTTAATCGTAATATTAGCTTACTCAGAATAAGGCCAATCATTTGATTACTGACGTCCGTGTAAACGTGGTCATTGTGTACTCGCCCTCCTGTCATTTCAAACCTTTGGGACTTTCTTTCTTCCGCAGAACACAAAAGGAGATATTTTGAAGAAATGATGTTAACTGGCCCCCATTCACTTGAAATGACAAGAGAGTGAGTAAAGGATGACAGAATCTTCATTTTTTGGTGAACTATTCCTTTAAGTCAGAATGATTTCTGGAGTCACTACAGTTATTACTTGAAAACTTGTAGTTTGCGTAGTGACTTAAAAAATGTTTACAGGGTCTCTTAGCATTTTTCATGTATAATAATGTTATAGTTATGATATAAGTATATGTTAATGTTATAGTAGTCTCACGTAGCCGGAACTTTTCGCCGCTTCCTTTGGCCAAGGCCCGCCCAAGAGGCCCTATGACTGACATGTAAAGCAACCAATCACGTTTCGTTTTGTGCCGCGTCATGTTTAGAGGCGTGTTAATCTCACCGCAGTAACGACCGGTATACATTCACGAACGTGTCAAAGTTAACAGCAACAAAATGATTACAAGTTTATGCTGTGAACATCTTTGTATGTGTTGTTTTTTCACGAGCTGTTATCTTGATGTACACAACTTAAAACGGCTACATGAAGTGTAATGCTCTTTTAGATGTTTGTTGCTGTAATTCTCGCACAGAAACAGAAGCATTAAGTCAAGATCACTGGCAGAATGAATGAATTCCTTCCTCTGGCTTTTAACACCTGCCACTGGGAGTCTCTCTGGGTGTGTGTGGGTTATTTTACACAAACACCTGGGTGGGCCAGACCCCCACAGCTGTCTGACGAGACCGCAAACCTACACATTGAGCCTTTACATTTCAATTCAGTCTACATAAAGCCTGTAATGAAAACATGAGCGCTCGCACTACACAAATGTTGATGTCTTCACTAATTGTCCCATAAAGCCAACAATTCATCACGCTGATCATGATGATCAACTGAGACATAACGTGAAGTGTACCGCAGTAAAGTGAGGGGAACACCATTACTAAATGCCCAGCTGTTCGAAAAACCTTCCCTTTAAGTTATGAAAATGTTATAGACCGTTTCATCGGACGCGCGCGCGCCTGACCCCCAGTTAACTTGCGCTTTGTGTTTGGGTTTTGTCTAATAATATAACTATTTATATTTGATTTAATTTATGTTAATATTAATTTGTATTATTAATTTACTGTATAATAATCGTATTAAATTAATGATTTGTTGAATTTTGTTGTATGTTCATTTGATTAAATAAACAACATGTTGAATGGGTCTGTAGTTCGGTCGCATTTAAAGAAAGCGTATGGTACACTGACATCTAGCGGTTGATCTTGGTATCGCAGTCTGAAGTCAAAATATTGGCGACACAAGTTTAGACGAGTGACGCTTCTTCTCGGTTTCTTTTGATTGTTATCAGAAATAATCTACAGGCGCTCTATTGTTTGTGAATGTGTACCGGAAGTTCAGTTGGGGGTCACAAAAAGTGTTTTATATGTCCCAACTATAAATAATGTTTTCATGCTAACGTTTTAATAGAAATGTTTTTAGAACATTTAGCAATGAGATGTTGATAAAAGGCTCTTTTGACTGACTTTGAGAGGTCTTTCAGAGAACATCAGCCAAACGCTCAGAGAATGTTTGATGTTAAGTTTAAAAAATATATTAAAAATCTATACATTTACATGATGTACTTTAAAGACTACTGTGGTATTACTAGAGTCATTTTTAAAATGTGTAATTTTATCATGTGTCATGTCCCAAACAAAAGAAGGTTTTACCAAACAACGGTAACATGATTTCACGTTATTGTTTGTCATTTTGTGAATGATTTTAAAGCGACCTCTTCTCATTTCATGTTGTGTTTTTGTGTTCTGCAGTGTTGGAGGTGTTTCTATAGTCTCAAAACGGCCGCTTATCTGCCGCTGATCTGCTTTACCTGCCGGGGAAGGCCGAGATGCCCACCTCAGAATCCAGACGAATCTGAAGGCCTGTCACGAATACCAGCATGTGTGGACAGAGCCGAAGCACTGAACCCAAGCGTTCACACCCACCTCAAGCCCTTATCACCTGCATCGCATCCTCTCATCTGGAGATCTGGCGCTCTGGAGGAAGGTATGATCGCTTTTGTTCCTGCCTCCGCTTATTTTCATTGATTCAGACCGAACCGAGCGCAGCCAGACGGGGGTTCCACTCATTAGGGGAATTTTCTCAGTTCACAGAAAGGCTGAACGCATCACCTCGACGTCTATACGTGACACAAAACAACACTGACGGAGTTCTCAGTTGGGTTTAAATCAACTTGGATGTTTCTCTTAAATTGAGAAAGAAAAAGAGAAAGAAATGAGAGTAATAGTGTAAACACATGAAGAGTCTGGAGGTGTAAATGAATGTAGATTGTAGAGGTGAGCAGTGTTGGGCAAGTTACTTGGAAAAAGTAATGAATTACTAGTTACTAATTACATATTTAATAGTGTCATTAGATTACTGTACAAATTGCTCTCTCCAAAAAATATTTAATGACTTATTACTAATTACTTTCTATATCCTATATCAACCTTGATGAGTTCAGTGATTCAAGGATGGACATGAAACGGCTCTTTTAATTCATTCAAATAAATAATATTAAACTACATAAAGTACTCTTATTAACTGACCAAAGTATTACAAATGTGAGAATTATACATTACAGCACTGATTTTAAAGTTAGACTTTGAATTTTGATGTCAATTCCACTATTGCACACACATATATTACACAAAGTATTTAGTTTAATGACATCAGAAGTAACTGTTATTAAATTACAGAAAAAATAAGAGTAATCCCTTACTTTACTTTCTCAAGGGAAAAGTCATTAAATTACAGTAACTAATGACTAGGTAACTAGTTACACCCAACACTGGAGGTGAAATCATCTGGATTTGAGTAATTTGATGAGAAATGTTCGTATCGAGATCTGAGCTCAGTTTGACACGTTGGTGACATCTCTTCTGAAACTCTCAGCTGTGATTTGTTACTTTAGCGGCGGTACGGTAACTGTATAAAACGTGTCCTAAACTTCCAATGGAACACATTCCTGATTGTCTTTCAAGTGAACACCTGCATCAGATTTCATCAACTCGGTTTCTCATAAAACTGACTCAAACATTGCGAAGTGGACAGCATTACGAGAATCTCCTCTCATTGTGCCATGCTTGCAGTATGGGAGGGTGTGTGTGTGCGCAGTCAGGTTGAGCTGGTGTTCATCTCCAGACAGTGATGATGATGATGGAGCCTCTGGGTGAGATAGTGCGGCCCATTTCTCCTGCAGCTCAGGGTTGGAGTTAACGGAGGGGCTCTGAGGGGCCGGGCAGGTATCAACAGGCGCACCAGAGGAGATTTAGAGAATCCGTAAGCGAGAGAGAGATTCCACTGGTTATCTGCTCTCAGTGGGATATTTATCTCTTCTCATCTCTCTGTCTGTCTGTCTCGACACATCGACACGTCTTGTTTTGCCTGTGTTGTGTTATGCTGTGTCTCTACTGTTACTGTACTCACAAGTGTTGAACTTCTATATTATAGTATGTGATCCTCGTTTGGCGTCGATAGAGGGACCCTTACAAAAAACAAGGGTATTCCCGTGTGCTATTATTTTTAAAGTAAAAAACTTTCAGTCTACTCCTTATGTACTTCTCAGAAAAGTCCAAGTCGTTTTGCTGTATACTTGTATTCAATCCTTTGATGGAGATGATATATGTGTATTCTTGGCTTGTATTCATTTGAGTAGCCTAAAAAATACTTTAGTGAAAAGGAGTAGTTTACTATAGGCCTACTTCAAAGTGTACTGTCAACAAATAAGTCAAACGTGACCATGGAGCACAAAACCGTCTTAAGTAGCACGGGAATATTTGTATGGGGCAAAATGATCGATTTTTATTTTATGCCAAAAATTATCAGGATATTAAGTAAAGAACGTGTTGCATAAGGATATTTTGTGAATTTCCTACTGTGAATATGTCAAAAGAAACACACCTCCAGAGTTTTATATCGGTTTATGTCGGCCAATATTGTCCTATCCTAACAATCCATACATCAAAGCTTATATATTCAGCTTGCAGATATAAATCTTCGTTTTAAAAATTGACCCATACGACTGGTTTGGTTGTCCAGGGTCACAACTGTGAGACAAGTATTGAGCATATACTGTAAGTTCACGTGTAGTATAGTGTTTGTGTTTACTCAAAATGTACTACTGCCATATTTAAAGTATACTTAAAAGTACACTTTTATAGACTAAAACGTGGGATAAATTAGCCAAGTAGTATTAAATAATACATTGAGTGTACTAAATAAAGTACATTTAGATTTGATCAGTTTAATTTAATTAGATTTTACAATTGTTACTCATAATAAATGTTACTGTTTGTGTTGTGCTTTCCTTGGTTTGTTACAGAGTGTTTTATTCACTTAGCCACTTGCCATCAGGGGTGAAGTAAACATCCTCACAGCTCTCATGTCAATGTTGCTCGGAGGAGGGACTGTGAGATGATTGACAGGACAACTCATGCCGACAGCATCATAACGCTGTAGATCCTTTAAAAGAGACATGAAAAGAGTTCTGAATTTCAGTGGGTTTAAATCAACTGATGTCTTATAGCTGCAGAATGCCAAAGGTTTCCTCACACACCATGTGATTGTATAGACAGTTTTCATAAAGTGAAATCTAAATGTGAATGAGCCGTGAAACGTGAGCAGAACAAATGGCCCGTGACCGGATGACTGTTTATCTTATGTCTCGTACAACATTAGAGATTAAGATCTAACAATTACTTTATCAGACAAACACTTACGAGACAAACGAACAAAAGAAGTCAAATCATTCAAATGTCGGTTCCACAAGAAAGTCAAAAAATGTCCTCGATGATATTTGCTAGAGAACGTATAGAAATGTCTGCTTAAGTCTCATCTGTGTCAGAAATCTGACAGATGTCTCTGTCATAGAGTTTGAGAAGAGATCAATGTGTCAAACTGAGCTCAGATTTGTCAAGTCTGCGATCAAGTGAAGATCTCAATATCAACTCAAACATTTCTCATCAAATGTACCCAAATCCCGATTGTTTTACATTCATTTACACCTCCAGACTCTTCTTGTGTTTACACAATTAGGGGCGATTCACATTTCGTGCCTTTTGCGCGCGCAAGTTCGTTTAATGTTGACACGCGCAAATAGGGAGCCATGCGGTCGCACGTTTTTCTAGGCGCGTCGAGATGGAAACATTTGCACTTTTTAGACTGCGTGTCATTTGACTAGAGAAAGCGGCGCGGCTCGCGTTTTCCACACGGTTTTAGACGCGAAATGTGAATCGCCCCTAATGCTGGGTTCACACCAGACGCAAACAATCGCATTCCATGTTCTTTATTACTCGCGGGAAAAGTTAGTTGTTTTCGCGCGAGTGACGTGAGCTGACAAATATGTTCGACCTTCGCGGAAGACGAGATTGACGCACGTTTGCGGCAATCGCGCCGCCCGATTCTCGTCTATTCGCATCTTTGCATTGACTTTGTATTTAATTTACTCGCGCAAAACACGTTTGGTGTGAACCCCGTATAACACTTCTCATTTGATTTCTCCTATAAGCAATCTTAAGAGAAACATCTGAGACAAAAATGAACGCAATGGAGAACTCTCCTGAGCAATAATAACATGTTCCTCTGGGTCTATTGTGGTCTATAGATTTCATTGACGTGTTCTCAGCAGACACAAAGCTTCTGTGTGTGTGTGTTGTCTGTTGTGTATCTCTCAGTTCTTGTCTTTGACACCTAAAGCCGCGGCTGCTCACCCTCATGTGTGCCGGTGTCTGAAGATCGGTTCTGCTTATCTGTTGTGAACAATGCTGAAACACACCTGCAGGGTGGGAGGTCGGGGGCCGGGGTCAAGTCTAAGCGCAGGGAGGCGCAGACGCGGCAGAGCTCCACGCAGGTGCGAGGCGTTTCTGAGACGCTGGGTTACCTGTCACTCACCTGCTGCCTTTGATTTGAGCCAGCGCTTCCTGTTCGAGCTTAACATTCCAGCAGCGAGGCCTCGCTTGAGCGAAACGTTAAAAGGGAAAGGGCAGCGAGCCCTGGAGGGCAGTGAGCGTTTCAGCGTCTGGCTCGAAGAAACGATGCCGCGGCTCTCTGGAGATTACCAGCTGTTTGTGTCCTGTTGACCTGTGTAATGGTTCTCCAGACAAGAATACACAACAAGAGTGCTGCTCGAAGGCCAGAAAAGGATTCTTTAATATTTACTAAATAAGGAATCATTATTGCTCAGAAGTTGCTCTTTCACAGTTAAGGAGATCTGATGGACTGAAAGGATCAAGTTTGTCCAAAGCTATGAATGAGTCTTTTTCTTATTTTTGAGTGATTTTGAATGTTGCTCTTTTATAGCTCAGGAGATTTAAATTCTCAGTTGTGTTTTAAGTGTTAACTTGTTTGCAGATGTTTCAGCTAAAATCTCTCGGGAGAAATAAAAACAGAAAAACTGACACTGTAATTGTTCAAATACATGAGATGAAGTTTATTTACTTTTCTCTTTAGCAATACTGAGATTGAATTATAGCAAAAAGTACATTGAAGGACAAAATCACGAAAAACATACAACATAAAATATAAAGAAAAAGATAAATAAATATACATTTGCACATATATACATATACGTATGTCCATACATAAGCAAACATCCATTCACTCATGCACGTAAACATAACAAATGTTTAAAACATTCAAGTACAACTGCAAAGAGGACCCGAGCATCCACATTCAGTGTTGGGCAAGTTACTCTGAGAAAGTAATTAATTACTAGTTACTAATTACATATTCAATAATATAATTAGATTACTGTTACGCTCTCCAAAAAGTATTTAATTACTTATTACTTTCTATATCCCATATCAACCTTGATTAGTTCAGTGATTCAAGGACAGACATGAAACGGCTCTTTTAATTCATTCAAATATATAATATAAACTACATAAAGTACTCTTATTAACTGACCAAAGCATTACAGATGTGAGAATTATACATTACAGCACAGATTTTAAAGTTAGACTTTGAATTTTGATGTCAATTCCACTATTGCACACACATATATTACACAAAGTATTTAGTTTAATGACATCAGAAGTAACTGTAATTAAATTACAGAAAAAATAAGAGTAATCCCTTACTTTACTTTCTCAAGGGAAAAGTCATTAAATTACAGTAACTAACTACTCAGTAACTGTCCACATTACATTCATTATCAGATCCACAGGACACTTAAGAACAAGCTTTTATAGCTTCAATAGTTTGCTCTATTGATATCTATGAGAAATAACTGAGATGAGAAAGAGATCTCATCTGTGATTTTTCTTACGAGTATCTCTTAATCACGGCAGACTTTTGGCAAATGCGAGCACTGTCCGAGACTTTGTGGAGATGTTTGAAACCGTAAAGGAGGGGGTCTTTTTATTTCCCTGAGCAATCCACTTACCCCTTTTAATCTCGAATCTAGAAGACGCCGCCTTTGAGGTCTTATTGCGGATTTATTCGTTCCGTCGCAGTGGTGGAGAAGGAGACGCAGGCGAGTCTATCAGCATGTGTCTGATAAACGCACGGAGAGTTGAGGATTCAATGACGCGGTGTTCTCCGAGAGACGGAGACAGAACGGAGAGAACGGGTCTCGGTGTCCTCCTGCAGATACACAACACATCTGCTCGCTCATCATCACGACTGCTCTCCGGTCAGCAGACATGACGGGGCAGGTTGTCACAGCGGCTGTGACTCATTGCGGTCTCCAGCACAGGCTCTTTACGTGTTTGTGCGTGAATCCCTTCAGATAAAGTTACAATGTCATCATATTTGAACAACACAAACACATTGAACGACACTGTTCAGCTGTATATTTCACTGATCTTAATCTGGAAAATTGAACGGGTTTTTTAAGGCATTGCATTTTTTTTATTCATGGTTTGGTCAAAAATGGACATTTTCTGTTTAAATCAATTTTTGGGGTTGTCCATATTTTAACCAGCCGTGAGTTGAAACGACAGCATTTTCATTTTATACGGTTTTAAACTATTGATGACAATACCTGTTGGTCTAAAGAATCGTTTTTTTCCCCATTTGTACTGTTGTGAGCTATCGTGCCCGCTACCCGGTCAACAGAGTTGACCTTAAAAAAAAAAAAAGAAGAAACTTGAAGAAAGAACAATGAGACGCTTCAATAGTTATATATCATGCTAGAATGAGTTGTGCTGCCTTTCTGCTGGTTTGAACAATAAATTCTCGTTTTAAATAAAAAGTCTCACGAGTAGGACTAAGAATAACAAAAAAGTTCAAGTATGAATGTTAAACAGTCATGAGAATTCTATTTGGGGGTGCTTGATTTGAAAGTGTTAATGCTATATTTAAAGTAAATATTCGTAAAAGTAGGCTTCGTTTTTTCATGCTTAATATAATTTTTTTTTCTTTTGATTCTGGTGATTTGGATAAGTTTTGTAAGACACATGTCTTTCATTCCCAAACACGACTGTCTTTAAAATGCTGTTTTATGTTTATTGTTGTTCTCTTTTGTTTCATCTGTTGTGTTGATGACGTGGAATGTGTTTTTCTCATTGATGTTTTTCTTGCGCGCGTGTGCATTATTTCGGGTCGAGTATTTTGTAAATACATCCTTATCTGTTTACACGTAACTTGAAATGGAAACAGGGTGGATGTGTTTTGGTGTGATTTTCAGTTTTGTTTTGTTATAAATAGCTGTGTGATGATGATGAGACGCTGTAAGAACGAGAAATATGACGGGAGTGTGTTGTGTCTACTGAAGAACAACAATCTTACCTGATGCTGGTCTCTTACAGCAAACACCAATGTGTGATACTGCTATTATAATGCGTGTTAACCTCACGGCTGGCAAGGATATGTATATTTTTTAATTATTTCATTTAATTTGATCCATTGTTTTATTCTGCTGAATAATTTATTTAGTATTAAACACTCGTCAATTTCTTTGTACGTAGGCCAACATTTGCTATGGTAAGCACGGTTACTATAGTAAATACCGCAGTTACTCCAATTATTTTTATTATAATAAAACTGTGATTTGTCATAATCGAGCACTATCATGAAAAAAATATCATTAATGGTTGACCATAGTCATTTTTATTCCTACTATCAAAGTCAATGGGGACCTTTTTTGGGTGAACTATTCCTTTAACTAGTATACTTTATGTAGTAAGTGTACTTTTTCTGTAATCCTTGGGGCTAACGTTTTAGTTTAGAAAATACTTTTAAGTTAAATGAACACCATACTTATAATATATTGTTTTTACACTTTAAGTATACTACAATAAAGGTATTAATTGAAGTATGCATTTAAGTGTACTTGAAGTTTCAAAGTAAATTTCTATGACTGTGTAGAAAGATGGTCAGTGTTAGTTTCACGTGTTTTATTTCCTCTACAGCTAAACGTGTTACTATATAAATTGAACGTGTGTTTTTTTTTTCCGATGTTTATAAGACGCCCAAGAGTGTGAAAAAAGTATTAAGTGGACTACTCGATCAAATGAGTAAAAACAACGACGAGCCAAGTACCCTTGGAATACTTGAGGATGTAAGTGTATCTCCGTCAAAAGATTGAGGAAGTACACATTCTTGTTTTCAGTTTAAAAGAAGTACAGTATACTAATAGCACACTTGAATGAACTTCTTTTTTGTAGAGCCTGAATGATTCTGAAAGCGTCTTTCTCTGTCTGCCGTGATGAATGTTCGCTTCAGGGCACAATTCTTCACATGTCTCCCGTATGTAACGGAAGCATCAGTGTTTGTGGTTTTGTCGCTGTGAGGGTGTTGCATGGAATTATGGGTAATTGGCTCTGGTGCGGGGTGCAGACAGGAGGAACTGTCCTCTTCAGCATTATCTCGTGTTATCAGTCGAGTGAGACACAACACCGAAGTCTTCACGTGGATTGGGAGGGTCTCGCGGCTCCTCCGCTGTCCGACAGGCTTGGGCTGACCACGAGAAAGAGTTTGTGTCTGCACGAGTGTGTGTGGAAGCGATGAATCGCCCACTAACCTGCAGGTTCCGAAGACATCCAAGACTCGTTTTCTCAGGAGAAATATCTGATGAGACTTCCATTTGCTCCATGTTTTATTCCCATTGACACGTGGGAGAAATAATAAAGATATGAAAGAGATCTGAAGTGGGATTTGTCGATTTTATGGGAGTAGAAGGCAGCTGACTATGTAGGGTGCTCAGTGGTATGATGGTGTTTCTGTAGTCTTGTGTCGTTACCTGTGAAATGGCAGGCCTGGCTCCGTTCTCATCTGTCACTCATTAGGTAAAGGCTTCGTCTTAATCTCTGCATTTGTTTGTTTTGCTTAACACGGGGCAAAGCCGTGTCAGAGAGAGAGAGAGAGACGCCCACAAGATGGAGGAGAGGGAACGTGGAGCGGGGCGACAGGAACCTGCCGCTTCTGCGTCTGGTTAACAACGAAGGTGTTTGTTTTTCTTGCCTCTCTTTCCTTCTTTTCTTTCTCTTCCTCTTTCTCTCCAGGAGGGACGTGTGTTGCCGGTGTGCGGTGGGCAGCGCTAGCGCAGGATCCCTGGCCTTTCTTCGAATCAAACCCTTGTTTGTGTTTCCTCTGATTGAGAACACATTGGCTCGGACCGAGACCGCTGGGGTACGTCTCTCCGGGTCGCCCCAAGCCCCTTCCTCTCCTTGGAACCGGGTCGCATTGGGGGCCGCCGCGTGACCCCCGAGGAGAGGTCTTGCAGGGAAGTAACCTTCCACTGCCTTCAAAAGAGGGTGACGTGTTTGCCACCAGCCGGGTCTGATCCTCAGCGAACCCCGACACGCAACCAACCCCCCCACCGTCGCATACGGGCTCCAGTGGTCTTGAGTTACTGGACCACCACCAACACAATGAGAACGTGAACAAGACGTGAAATCGCATCTCTTTCAGAGTGTCATGCTGTAAACCTCGACGATCTGCATTGATTTACACGCTCCTTTTATTTCTCACATTTATATAGCTGGTTTAGGTCAAGTGGAGCACGCTGTGCACAATCTACATACGTGTCTTTAATATAAAGTTTCGTGTGTGACTGAGTGAAACTAAAGCATAGAGAGCGAGTGAAACGTATATAAAGTGCCCTCAGGAAGAGAGGAGTGGAATTCAATATAAACAGGACACTGAAGCGTCAGTCTTTCACATCACACACTACAGCCAAGACACGATGGATCACAGACTTGTGTCGTATAGAAAACAAGTAAAACCATATCAAATGGAGAAGTTTTCATGCCTCCTACATGTTAAAGACCCCCAAAAATCTCAACCGTGTCGTCACCAGGTTTTTGTCTGTTGTTTCTATTTGGAATTCGGTAAGGAACATCTGAGACGAAGTGAAGTCTTAATGAGTCTGAGAACGTCATTAAGTTATAAGTTGTAACACGTGTTTGCATTCATCGCGTAATCCTGCAGTGTTTACTAAAGACAAAAAAATAAGAATATAGAATAATGCTTACTAAGGTCAAATTGTTTTTGACTATTTGGCAATAAATGATGATTTTAATGTACCAAATTCTTTGTCATATGACACATATGAGAGTCAAACACCTGTTGAATACAGCAGCAAACAGCGCGCAGCACAGATGTCAACCTGGTTTCATGAAGAAGAGTGGCGTGCGCGCGCACATTTATGTAAATGAAAGCGAAGATGGAAGTTTATGTAATTGTTTTGACAATAAGACGGATTACTGCTTAAACACATTTCGCATGAATGTTCTTAAGTAAATTTCTCCAAAAGCACCTATTAGTTTCAACCTCTGCGGTTTGTCATAGCTGCACTGCTCATCATATTAAATATATCTGACAGCCGCGTAAAGTGACGTCAGTTTGAGCTGTGCAGTTACCGTCTCAGATCGGTCATTCAGTCAATAAATCTGTGATATGCAATGCGACTTTATTTGTTTAAAAGGATTTACGGTTTAGCATGGCCCAGCATCCCTTACGAAAATTAACCATGTTTTTTTGTGGTACAAGTGTAGTAACCATGGTTTTTTGGTGCATTGATGACATGGGGCAAAACCATGGTTTTACTATACAGTAACCGTCGTTTACTATGGTTTTTACAAAAAAACGTGGTTTTCAAAACCATGGTTATTTTGTGATAACCATTGTTTTACTACATTAACCATGGTTTTTCCATTTTAACTGTAGTAAAACCATGGTCAATTTTCGTAAGGGATCTAAACGCATTAGAACAATCAGGGTGTCAAAATGAAGAAATGCATGAAAATAACCAAACATGCAGAACATGTTAATAGTGTCACAAAATGTCTTTTCGTGACCTCAGTAAAGCGCACTGTAAGGTTGAACAGCTTCACCTGCTTCCAGCCAGAAGCACAAGAGCAGAGGTGAGACAGAAATAGCTCGCGTGAGCGCGTTTCCTCTCGCGCGATCAAAGGCGCGTGTGATTCCTGCGGCTGCGCGCGGCAGATAAACATCAAACCCTGGACCTCAGGCCACGCAGCCTGTGTACGACACTTTCTTCTCTCAGTTCATGTCCAGGCATATGTGTTGATAAAAAGATTTCAAGCATAATAAAATGCTATTTAAAGCATGATGCGAAAGGCGATACAACTACAGGGATGTGAAATAACTGCATTAAATGAATTGCCATAACATAAATGAACAATATAGGGTAATTCATAAATGTAGGTTATATTTATTTTATTGTATTTTTTATGTATAGGTCTATTTTATAAAGCGATAAAATGAATACAGAACACTTATTTAACTTTGCATTGTTGCCATACAGTTGAATATCTTCATTAAGGAAATCAAATGGATTTTTGCTAGTTTGTAGTTGGGGTGTTTAGAGGAAATGTATAGTAAAATTCAGTCTGATATTCATTGTTATTATTTACATGTTTGGTAGAATGAGCTCACGTCAGTAGTTCTCGCTCCAGCGGCGCAAACTGAAAACATAACACGGAGACCTTCTGTAACCCTTGGAATGATTGAATTGTGTATCATTAGTGTAGAGTTGTGTAAATACGTGTCGAGTGTGCTGTGCGGATGCAGTCACTGGTGTGTCGTGTATTATAATCATTTGACAGGAGGGTTGTTAGCAGAAGAGCTTAGAACTTCCCATTCGCTTCCTTTGACTGATAAGAAAGAAAAACACAGCCTCCGCTCTTAAAACAGAGCGCCTGAGCACCTTCAGGAAGAGCTGAGAGCCCCTTTGGGTTTTCTCATTTAAGGCAGAGGTCAATCCTGGCTTTTACAAAGTGAGGAAGGCCCTCCACCCTTACATAATGCCCCATCAGGTCAGCTACTTAAGTGAAGGTCCATTCTTTCTTCACTCGACAGGGAAACATTTAGCTTTGAAAGTTCAGCAGTGGTTCTTATGAAGAGTTTCTGGGTTGACATTAAGGTTCTTCTTAGAGGTGTCTTTAAACATTTCTTGATATATTTCCTGTTGTTAGAAGTTTAATTATGGGTTCTTTAATGCACCTGTATCTAAATATAATCTAAAGGTAACTATTTGTGACCCAGTCTGTGAAAAGTCTTTTTTTGTGTGATTTACTGTCGTCTACATTAAATCAGTCTACATAATAATTTTGAACATTATGTGAGAGTATATTAACTATATAGGTGAGACATGAGAAAGATTGTTTTAATGCTCCTTTACTCAGAATTCGATTTTCAGACTTTAGTCTGGGTTTCACAACCTGGGTCACAAGAATAGCCTATTTGATTATTTACTCTCATTCATAAAATTATTTTGTTTATTTACGTAAAATGTCATTAATTTCAGTTAATTTCAGTCATTTCTGACCGTGTCCACACCGGACGCGACATGACAACCTGCTTGTTATCAATGGGTTTGTCGCGTCGCGCCGCATCCAGTGTGGACAAAATTTTAAATTATAATGCGTTTCTAGTGTCTTTTGTGTCGCGTCCGGTGTAGTCACGGTGTTAGTGGGTGTAAAAGGGGGAAAAAATGTTTTATAATTCATCAAGTCAATGTTAGATGTTCCTTACCACGAGCCGTCAGAGTTCTTGCCCAGTGTGTTTGGTTTTAAGATTCTAGAAACACTTGGTAAATGATGTGAACATTTTAAGTCCGTGAGAGATAAGGCAGCATAACAGTTGAAATGAATCTCATCAGGTCCTACTGACCCCACGCGCTGCATTCTTGCACTTTGAACCATAAACATCCTTCTTTCAAAGACTTTGACAGGATGTTTGGAGACTTCTGCATGTGCTCTATATCTGTTTTATCCCTGTTTTAAATAAAAGCCTGCTCGATTAATTCTGCGTCAGATGCAAATGTTGAACTCTTGTTGAAGTGCTGTATGTGTTTTTGTTGTATAAGGATTGGGTCGCGAAATTATGCGACATAATAAATCTTACGTAATGTCAACAAATACAATTTTTAAAGAAAATTGACGATCCTGCGCACTTTTTTCCTGTATAGGCCTACTTGTTTTATTCAAGTTACAAAGACTCAAATAATTAAATAGAAATTCAATACTTGCAGTTCGTTCGTTCTAAAAAAGTATTACAGAGATAGTAGGAGCGGTCTTATTTTAATGTTTCATGTTAAAAACAATTAAAGTGATAAACGGAGCAACCCTTCATACTGTAAATTAAGAAAAAAATAGAGAAACAGACATATTGGATATATTTAATGTTACTGAATTAATTGCTTGCAGTTTACATGAAAAAATTGCACGCGCATGTTTGAGCTCGATGGTTTTCTTTATGATTGCAGCGCGGCGTGAAGAAACCCGATGACATACAGAGAACACACCTGCTACACCTGTGCTGAGAGAGAGAGAGAGAGATGAAGATCTGGGTGGTCAAACACGTGCTATTTCTATCAATAATTCAATGCGGAATTAATTATGGGTTTTGTGCGTAACGGTATCAAATATGAAATGGTTTTAAAAATAGATAAATACCCCAAATTATGATTATATATATCCACAAAATATCATTTGAATAATAACTTTACACTCTTCAAAATAAACGTGAAAAGGGGTTAAAAGCAGTCAAAGGTTCTCTTAATAACAATTTCTGTAGTATTCATTTGTTTTACTATTAAAAACATTTAGTGCAACAACAAAAAGGTTCTGTGGATGTTAAACGTGCAACAACCGTAAACATGTTAAATAATCAATTATAATAATTGATAGTATTAATACATAGTTACTGAATGTATCCAATAAATGTTTCAAATGTGTGCTTAAAATACTTTAGAAATAATGCAAATAAATATGTTTACGAGAAAGGAAATGAATCGTTTAATTGTCTCAACGCTGTCAAATAAAGACGATGAACGTACGACGGATAAATAAAAACACTCGCCTTTAGAAGCATCGTTTGATTTGAAGTGACGAAAGCGGAACACGATGAGGACATTAGTGAGGTCGTGACGAAAGCAAAGTTTCGCATTTCACGAGAGGAAAAAAACGCGCAGGATCATCCAGAAGAAGTCTCGAGCTTCAAGAACCCAGAGATCGCGCGCCGATCGCAGCAAAACTCGAGTGTCAGGAGCGCGAGAGAGGAGCTCTTATTTTACACATGCACAGACGCGCAATATTCTCGAATACCATCATCATATGATGCACGAGCAACAGATCCACAGGACCTAAAACTCAGGTACGCGCGTCCCGTTATGAGCACTGCGAGCTTTATCGTCCCAGACAAACTTGATTTGTGTTTTCCTTTCATTGTTTTGATGTTTTGCGCTTGTTATGTTTTTGAAGTGATGGCATCTTACCATAGCTTAGATGATGACGCAATGGCTCTGATGGTCCACGACACCAACACGGTGAAGAAAGAAGAATTAGTCAAAGATGACTCGGTCCAAGAGCAAAGTCCGGAGAAAGTGGACCCGTCCCAGAAGCCGCCGTACTCGTACGTGGCTTTGATCGCCATGGCCATCCGAGAGAGTTCGGAGAAGAGACTGACGCTGTCCGGTATTTACCAGTACATCATCACCAAGTTCCCTTTCTACGAGAAAAACAAGAAGGGCTGGCAAAACAGCATTCGACACAACCTGAGTCTGAACGAATGCTTCATCAAAGTTCCCCGGGAGGGCGGCGGGGAGCGCAAGGGGAACTATTGGACCCTGGACCCGGCCTGCGAGGACATGTTCGAGAAAGGAAACTACCGGCGCCGGAGGCGCATGAAGCGCCCGTTCAGACCGTCGGTGGCTCACTTCCAACCGGGCAAGTCTCTCTTCGGCGGGGATGCATACGGCGGCTACATCTCGGCTCCGAAGTACATCCAGTCGGGCTTCATGAACAACAGCTGGCCGCTCGCGCAGCCGCCGCCGCCGATGACTTACGCCTCGTGCCAGATGGGAAACGGCAACATGAGTCCCATAAAAGCACTGTCCGCCCCGTCGTACAACCCGTACAGCCGAATGCAAGCCATGGGTCTGCCGAACATGATGAACTCGTATAACGGAATGGCTCACCATCAGCACCAGGCGCAGCAGCTCAGCGCGTCTCCGGCTGCGCCCTCGCCGGTCCCGTCCAACAGCGCGGCGGCGCTGCAGTTCACCTGCTCCCGGCAGCCCAGCGAGCTCTACTCGTACTGGGACCACGAGGCCAAAAACTCCACGTTACACTCTCGGATTGACATCTGAAGCGACTTGGGAACTGCGTTTTTGGGGATGTAAACGGAGCGCGTGAACTTTTTTCTCGTCTTGTCGACGGGCTTCTGTTTTTGTTTTACGCAGCCAAGGTAAACAGGGTCAATTTTGTTGCTGAACCACAGACTTTGCGAGGTTTAAACAAAAGTGTTAACATTTGAAGTATTACTCAAATTTGTTGGACTAAATAGAATCTCGTATTTTTTAAACTCGTTAGTTCGTTATTTGAGTTTTTTTATCATGTCATTTCACCAGAGAATGTACCTCCATACGCGCATGCTGTCTTCAGTTACAGTATCGGGAAAATGTGTTTCTTAAAAAAAAGAGGACAGTAATAAACACGATTTTTTCATTACTTAGTTCTGCAAGATTGTTGAGGACCATTGTAACGTTTGGATTGTCAGACCAGCACTTATTTCTATTGTTTGTTTTTAATAAACTGTTTTGAAAATGAATAATGTCTATATACTGTAGACACATGAGCGATCACTTCATCATTTAGATGAGAAAGAATTGATAGAATTCGAGCTGGGATTGAAATATTTCACGTCTAAACAGAGATTACGCCAAAAACCAGCGCGCTTAAAAACGAATATTAAGCCTATACTTATTCGTGGTATAGGCAGAAGAAATAAAAAATGTTTATATCGAGTTGTTATAAAATATCAATGCTGATAATAATGGCTGATTATATTTATTAAACTGTGTAGTTTAGTTCGGTGTAAATAAACAGACGTCAATGCAGATCTTCAGTTAACTTCAAATGTTTTCAAATGTCACTTTTTTGAAGGCCTCGTTGAAATCAATTCTTGAAAATGATTCTTCAACAAAAGTCAAATATTGGTCGATTTTCTTTTTGAATCCCGTCTGTTAACTAAACAACCTATTTGATTGTTGTTTCTCTGACGGGAATTTCAATGATTTTTAATATAATTTCTGAACAGTGAAACTCCTTACAGACTGAAGAAAAGCGCATGTGTTTTGTCTTTATTGTAAATAAGCTCCCGCAGGCATTTCAGTAGTTTTTCTGTTCATTTTCTGTTTTTTGTTCTGTTCGTTTCATTTTAATCGAAAGTATTTCGTTTATATGAAAAGTTAAAATGCTAATTCGTATGAAAGTGTTAAAAGTTAGGCTACATTTTAGAAGGAATGCGAAGCATAATTGTATTAAAAGAAAAGAGTAAAGATAACGGACTTATGATCATCACAATAAAATGTTATTGCAGAGAGAGCACTGGTAAAACATATACAATCAAACGTAAATTAATGTACCATTCGATGTACTTTATATTTAATATTAAAAGTGTTATCAAGTAGAGTTGTTGTTACAGAAGTCAGTCTGACATCAATGAATGTCTCGATCGAGCTCTGATTTACTGATAGTGCGAAAAGAAAAATGATTTGTATGTAGGGTGAATTCAGATTGATGGGACACGTTTGACATTGAGAAGCTGAATTTATCCTGTTATTTCATTCTAATGAATCAAAACTTTAAAATCTAATATCAGTGGAATCTCTTGTAGCAAGATTACAGCCTAAAAACAGCTGACTTTATAGTGCCGTCATAAAAATTAATACATGTTAAAATATTTGTTTTAATGTTTATGTGACATTATCCATTATGATTTTGCAGGCATGCAAAATAACAGCAAGTATAATGCCTGCAAATAATAATTACCGCAGATAAAAATAATACGTTTTTAAGAGCAAAAAAAGTTTATTTTAATTATTCAAATAAACAATTTTCCGTGCAGGGTGATTGACGGAGTGGAGTTTGATTGAAACATGTCATTGATCGCACCGTCAAACATGAGATGATTTCATTCAAATCATTTTTACTGTATTAATAATTACAGTGTGGTTTTATTTATATTCTTCTTTTTAACTTTCAAGTGTTTGGTCTTTACTCGTGTGACCTTCTGCCTTTTGTGTGTCAGTGCAGCTGGTGTTTGTATATTTCACAGTGACAATGTTGAATTAAAGGAATAAAACTCATCAATATTTATCAAACGGTCCGGAATGCTGCAGAAAAAAGCTTGACTTGTGCGAATCCGGGAATTGTTCAAAACTGTGATGGCAACTACTAAACACGACTCAAATCACACACGTTTTTGTGACATGTTTTCTAGAATTATTTATATAAACCCAGTTAAAGCCACATTCCTGCACAGAGTGACGTGTAAACAAATGAAGTCCAGTTATTCCCTGCGGAGCAAACTCAGCACAAATCTTCATTGCGTTATTGCAACATTCCACACGTGGATAGAAATGATTTCATACCTTCTCGTGTTATTCTAAAAGTATTTACGAAATGACCCAAACCCCATTTAGACGAATGTAAAGTGTGTTTAGAAAATGTGTTAAAAATGAAATGGCAAAAATAATACTTTACAAATTTGACCACTAGATGGCGCTGCACGAACATCGTGAGCTAAAGGTGTGTATTGGGATCAATAATTCTAACCTTTTTAATTATTAAACGATATGTATTTACGATACTTGCTCAGAATATCGTGTATTGACAGACAGTGGCAAACTAGTAACTAAATCACAGAAGCAGTGGTTTATTTCACATTCCTACTTAAGTGTTTTAGTTTTGATATATTATTCTAAAAATGTAATTATCGTCATAATAAATATATATTTGTCTCAAATGTTGTGTTCTAACGATGATGGTAAAGTGAAAAAGAAAATGTTACTGTTCTTTCTATATTACTGTTCTTGATCTTTATTGTTGAACTTTTAAACTTCTGTTTTACTCACAATTCTTAATGGTGCAAGCTGCTTGTGCTTGAACTATAAAGTCATTGAAAGTATCTAAAAACATTTTTAAAAGTACATTTAAAGTTGAATTTATATACCAAAAATTCTTATGATTTTTTGAGTACGGTGTGTATAAAGCGTACGGCGCGCTGTATGACAGTAGTGTTCTGTATGAAAGTCATACAGTATTTAGCAGCTTATCACCAAGACCCAAAGAACTTAATAAAGAGTTATGGAATCGTTCATGGATTACAGACATGAAGCAAGTGATAAAAATGGTAATTATATTTCTTTATCAAAAGTGTTTCTGAACATCATGTCATAAACACTACAGTTTTCCAAACACATACCGATGATTTTCACATCTTTCCTTTCCAGAGTTTGTGTTGTGAACACACATGATCTGCAGACGTCTCTGAACTCAGGTCAGTGTAATATTTTTACTGTTTTATCTTTTTCCTGAAAAATATATTAATATGTGTGATATAATCGGTAACACTTTACATTAAGGTACCCTTCATAAAGCATTTATAAATGTGTTCATTAATGATTAATAAGTCATTTACAAATGCGTTATGAAGCAGTTATAACTGCATGAATAAAAAGGGGGATTCTAGCGAAATACCTGCCAAATAGTGAGCCATTTTTAACTGACATGTATTTATTCATTATATATTTGACTAGAAAGCAGATTCGTTATTATCTTGATGTTGTTTGCAATATAGGCTGTCAGACGGGACACTGTGGGGTGTTATGATGTTTATCTCTTACCTGCTCACTGTTCGCCAGGTATTTCGTTAGAATCCCCCTTTTTATTTCATGCAGTTATAACTGCTTTATAATGCATTTGTAAACGACTTATTAATCATTAATGAACATATTTATAAATGCTTCATAAAGTGTACCTTAATGTAAAGTGTTACCTTATAATCTAATACAAATGTGAAGTAATTTTATGCATTTTTAGAAGGTATGAAATATGACAGAGTTTGAATGATGGTGTGTGTTTTATTTAAAATATTTATTGTTAATTACAGTAATAAACTCTGTTGGAGTAGACGCACAAACAGTACATGATTATCCACACATTGACCTGTCAGACAGAGAGATTGTAGATGTGCAAAAACACCATCAAGTACAAGCACCTTGTTATGATTCACCGTCAGATATTATTATTACATGTTAAAGGTTCAGTAATGCATATCAAATATATTCCGTAAAACACAGCCATACAGTCATAAGGTGTTTAGAGGCACATTGATATCACACACACAATAATCATCAATAACTTCATTCATAAACCATACATACAGTGACCCTAAAAGATGCCATATTGTGCTATATTTCTGTATTTCAGCTGTTTTGTTATCTAATGATTTTCACAGTGTGTGTATATATACTACACAGGCACAGAGCATAATGTACAAAACTAAAGTGCTTTTAGATCATCGAGTCCTAAAGAGCTGATAATTCAGCATTACAGTAACAGTCAGATAAACATCATTCAACTGCAGTGGATGTCATTGTGCTTTACCACAGCGGTTCTCAGCACGTCACGCAACATGTGCTCTTACTCATGTAACTTAGGAGAAATCACACTATTTTAGCACAGAGTTGTCATCTGTCAATTGACAGTGTGCTCGCTTATATATATATATACTGTATATAAATAAATGAAGAGTTTGGTGCCCAAAAGAGATAACTCCGTTTTTCAAAAAAAATTCAAAAACCATGTTTTTTATTATGTTATCATGTTTCTATTGTTAGTTAGCTGTGTTTTTTTATGGCTTAAATCAAAACCAACCAACTGCAGTTTGATTGATATTAATTGGAATGCACAATAAAAACACATGATTTTTGAAAAAATTCTCTAAAAGTTCACTTATTTTGGATTTTATTATGACTTATTTCAAATACATTTGTCCTAATTCTGCTGTTAACTGTGCATTTGGGTAACTAAAGCATAAGTACACTAAACTGAAGTAGACTTAACAGTGCACTTTTTGGGGTAGCACTTTATTTTACAGTCCTGTTTCCCATGTACATACTGAGTACTTATTATAGTAAATATTATAATATTATAAACCTGAACCTACCCCCAAACCTAACCTTATCCCACGTAGTTACTTCAAATGACCCAGTGCTTTCTTAAGTACACTATAAGTACGCTGTAGGCACACGGACTGTAAAATAAAGTACATCCCTTTTGGGAACAACTTCAGATTACGGCCCATAATGTACTGCATAATTAAACAGCGTAACTAATGGTAACAGTAATGTACCTCTACAGTACATATATCTGTAGGTGAAGGGGAACAATATGCAGAGTTTGGGGAATAAACAAGTCGTCAGGATATTCTACAAAATATTTATACTGTATTTTAAAACGAAGGGGTCACTATTTTAATATAACGTGGTGTGCATTGACCAGCAGTGTGACTTTAGGATTCATTTTAATTGGATTGATTTCAGGATTGTTGGTCACGAATGATTTCTTTGAAATATGAGTTATTATGAGTTATTTATATGAGCTTTAATGTGTAAAATGTGCAATGTTGATCTTTTGAGGCGACAATCAAGTAGTTCAAGAGCGGTTTGGTTTGGCTGTTTAAATGGCACATGCAGTTCCCTCATAAATATTTTTTTCTCTTACCCCTTTATTCCCTGAATTTTGCATATTGTTCCCCTTTATTTACAGATATGTAGGTACATTATTGTTACAATTAGTTACGCCGTAAATCCTGTTTAATTATGCGGGCTGTAATCTAAAGCGTTACCCACTTTTTTAAAAAGCGGGCCAGTCTGGTCTCAAAGAAGTCCCTCTAAAGTATAAAGTATACTAATAAAATATACTTGACCTTTAAGTTAATCAAATGTACTTTAGATATACGTATTATAGTAGACTTATTTGTTGTATTTGATGTATTTCGAAGTATATTTATTTTGAACTCGGTCGCTTGAATTTCCTCTGATGCGGTGTTCAATGTCCGAGTTCTGAAGTGAGATGGGTTGAGAAGCACGGGACGGGATTATCCGTTTTAGACGTTACTGACTCTCACACTATGATCTCGGTCTGTCTGTTTCTCATCAGCTTTGTATCTTTGCTCCAGTCTTATCTTCTCCGGGTCGGTTCCATCGGCGTCTCCGTGGTAACCATCAGGTCTGTTCGACGGGGCCAGACTGAAGGAAGGCGGGCTCTTGGTTTTCACCACTTTGTCGAAGTATGCGAGGTCCGCCACGTATTTTCCGGTGGGAGAGAGAGAGACGATGGGCTGGAACTCGTAACCCCAGACGATCTCGTCGGGCAGGTATGAGGTTCTCACCTGACAGGTGGCTGACGTGGGTTCTATCGTCGAACTCATCATAACCAGCAGCTCAAAGTCGACCCGATCCGAATCTATCCAGCCTCCATCTGACAGACGGAGACATTTACACTGAGACGTGTGAATATGACCTCATCATTTATGACATGTATTCACCCTCATGTGACCAGACGTGTTCAGCAGAATAAAGATAAATGCTCATGATCGAGCAATCACTTGATTTTAGTTACTCAAACAATCTTGTTAAAGAGACAGTTCACCCAAAAATGAAAAAGCTGTCTTCATTTACTCACCCTCAAGTTGTTCCAAACCTATAGAAATGACTTTTGCTGAACACAAAAGAAGATATTTGGAAGAGTGTGAGTCATTTTCAGATCTGGGACAGCACCAAATATCTTTCTTTGTGTCCATCAGAACAAAGACATTTATACTGGTTTGGAACAACTTGAGGGTGAGTAAATGAAGACAGAATTGTCATTCTTGGGTGAACTGTCCCTTTAATTCAAGTTAAACACAAATGCATTCAGTCATCATGTGAGCGGACGAAAAAACAGCAAAACTGCATTTTTGAAAATCATCTGATAAATAATCTGAATCAATCACATTTTTAGACGTTAATGTGCATCATATGAAGTGTTTCTGTTACTGTGTGTGAACTTGATACTGTAGAGTTCTTCATGTGTGTTTTATTAAATAATTGATCGATCATCTTAATGATAATCAATCAAAAACATTCTTGAAAGTTTACAATTAATTCCTAAAAGTGTTTAGAATGCCAGCATGTTGTGTTGTAATGTCTGAACACACACACACACACACACACACACACACACACATGTCGGGTTTCCATGTTTTATGGGGACTTTCCATAGACACAATGGTTTTTATACTGTACAAACTGTATCTCATATTCCCTACCCCTAACCCTAACAATCACACACAACTGTCTGCTCTTTTACATTTACACAAAAGTTCATTCTGTATGATTTATAAGCTTGTTTCCTCATGGGGACCAAACAATGTCCCCACAAGGACAAGGGTTTTGGATATTGCCATCTTTGTGGGGACATTTTGTCCCCATACCATAGGGCTTACCCTTCACACGCACACAAACATAGACGCGCACGCACGCTCACAAACACGCACGCACACACGCGCACACGCACGCACAGACAGACAGACAGAGGACGTGTAGTGTACCTTTGGCTGCCCACACTCTCAGAGGACTCTCATCATCTATGATGTGATAGAATGTGAGAGGAACGATGAGGAACGGACTTTCACTCGCTGTGTCCACACTGAAAGTCACGTTCTTCTGATCCAAACCCACTGTTTCTCCTTCCTTAGGAACACACGGCTGTAAAAGCTTTCCAGTCACCTGAAAAATAAAGAGATGCTGTCTATGTAGGGCACTTCACTTTAAAGGTTACAGTTCAGTTCTGGTGCTGCTCTAGAGTGCAGTTACCTGACAGCCCAGCAGCAGACTCTTGCGCATGTTTGCCACTCTGATCAAGAGACACGGCAGGCCGTCGTGATGCGTTATCACAGCGTGCTGGCTGAAGCGGATCGTCTCGCCGCGCTTCTTAGGCCGAGCCACCTGAGAGAGAGAGAGACTTTAACATTCTCGTATGGCCATCATATGGAACGAATATAACCGCACAGACGAGGTTATTCTATCACACTGTTTACCCGCATGTCATGAATTAAAGTCTGCATGAAATTAAAAATATTCGAATTGTTTCACGCAGTGGTGAAGCATTTATTATAGATTATTTATCCCAGCACATCATTATTTTTTTTAATTCAATTGCACTTGTAATCTTTCATCAAAAACGTTAAGCTCCTCCCCCTGTCGAAACAACATCTCTTCACTTCTGGTCACGAGGGATGGCGCGAGGGCGGGCCTGCAATGACTGACGGATCGCAAACCGGCGTTTGAATCTGCCACCTTTTAACGATCCAATTAGCTGTCCCTGGATGAACTCAAGTCGCTCACTCAGGTATACGTCACGATACGGAAAAAAAGACAATTACCGCTACTTCCGTTTCGTTCCGACTTTACATGTTTAAACGCACACTGTTTGAAAAGTAATTCTGTGGCAGTGAGTTCTTTTGAAGCACCTTGGCGAGGAAGGTTCCCGTGATGAAGATCTCCATGGCGGTGGTGATGAGGAGCTGAACGATGAGCAGGACTATAGCAGACGGACATTCTTCAGTGATGCAGCGGAAACCGTAACCGATGGTGGTCTGCGTCTCCAGCGAGAAGAGGAACGCACCCGTGATCGTCTGCATCTGCATCACACACACGCTGTGATTGGCTGGAGGGTCAAACTCTACGGGACGAACACAAAACGCACACAACATTCAAATGACATTCGCTGAGCAACAGCTCCGGCGGTGTGACAGTACTCGACACCGTTTTTCTTTTGAAGGTATCACTCTTGACTGTGTGTGTATTCTGGTCTCAGGATTTTATCAAGACCAAAATTGAGGGCTTATCTTTTTTTGTATCAGTGCATTTGTGTGATGTATTTGTTAATGGGTCAAAGACGTTAAATGTCCCCATCAAAATAAATTTACAAAAGCGATTTTATGTCCATAGAAAGCACATTAAATGTAAGTAAAACGCTAAGTTTTTAGAGAATGAAATGTCAAAATTTGGTTGAAATAATGTTACATTGTCATTCAGTGTAACACAATATTTCTGTACAAATTCAAACAAAATGCTTAGGGGCGATTCACATTCACTAAAACCACGCGGAAAACGCGAGCCGTGCCGCTTTCTCTCTTCAAGTGACCCGCGGTGCGCGCGCGGCACTAGGAAAAGTTGAACTATTTCCACCTCGATGCCGCGCCGACGCGCCTAGAAAATGTGTGCGCCGCACACGCGTTGCTCCCTATTTGCGCACGCCTACTGCGGAAAATACGCAAAATGTGAATCGGTCCTTATTCTGACTTGTACATATTAAAATATACTTAAGAATATGGGTGTATATGACCTTTTATTGTGCTTTAAATTATCTAAAAATTATTATTAACAAATGGACTAATTTGGGCTAATTTAATTCATTCAAATAAATAATAAATAACTACATAAATTATTCTTATTAACAGACCAAAGTATACAAATGTAAGAAGGATACATTAAAGCACAGATTTTAAAGTAAGAATTATAATTTTGATGTCATTTCCGCTATTGAATATATTACACAGTATTTAGTTTAATTACATCAGAAGTAACTGTAATTAAATTACAGGAAAAATAAGAGTAATCCCTTACTTTACTTTTCCCCCTTACTACAAGAAAAAAGTAATAAAATTACTGTAACTAATTACTTAGTAACTAGTTACACCCAACACTGGGTGTGGTAAATAAATCTGCTCATAACATTTGATCTGGTAAATAAAAACCGTAATATTCTCTCTCTCTCACTTACCCAGCAGGTCTCCGTGCACCCATGCCAGCAGGTACCACAGCAGGCCGAAGATGAACCACGTCCCTACGAACGTGGCGCTGAACAGGATCAGTTTGTATCTCCACTGCATGTCCACAACGGTGGTCCAGGGGTCCCGCAGGTACAGAGCTCCAAGCCCACTGGCATGCTCGATGCGGACGTTACTCCGCCCATCTTTGGATAACACCCGCCTCTGGCGCTTCAGATGACTCGTGTGTCCCGCCCCTGCCAGCAGTGGCTTTAAGACATCCGTCTGGGAGTGGCATACTTTCTGATGGGCGGGGCCATGAGAGGAATGGGGTGTGGCCGATGTCATCTGAAGAAGAAAACAAGGTACATACAACACCATACATGTGTCACTGCCAATGTATTTGCACTTTAGTAAAATAACAGCAAATCTCGATGATGTTTGAGGATTACATTAGATTGTTGTGGCGAAAACAGACGACTTGTCTTGTTTATTTTTCCTTTAAATTCTGTCGCAAATTCTATCATTTTATTTGCCCGATGTGGGTGGAAATGTGTGTGGCACCTGGGTCTTGCTATGCTAGTGATTCTGAGTGGTTGCATTTATGTTTTGAATTATTATTTTAATATGGCTCATTCACCTGGACGGATGCCTGAACGAGCTTGTTTTACCGTGGTGGAGTAGATCAGATTACTTCACTACCTCAGAAAGCAGGAATGTGACTGACACACGAGAAGCATTTAATGAGATGTTTCACATTTCCTCTCATGCTGCCTTCTCCTGCTCTCACAATGTTCAGAAACAGAGAAGCACACCGCGTTACATAAGAAAATATTAAAATCCCAGTGAAATAAGACTACATTTACATTTATTCATTTGGCAGACGCTTTTATCCAAAGCGACTTACAAGTTGGA